>NW_013665726.1:650843-661157 GCF_000517525.1 Limulus polyphemus | reverse complement strand
AATGTAAGTGGGAGATTTCAGAGAACATGTGTCACAGAAGAGGGAAGATTTAAAATTTTATAATATTTCCTTTTGAAACCAGGAAATCAAAACTTAGATGAAATTTAAATTTGATTTATAAACTATGATTTGGTGCCAATTTTACTGACATATACATTGACAAAAAGGTTGAATTACATTTTATATATAACTCTGTAAAAAGATTGTGACATGCGCTCTTTGACCCTGCCATACAGAAAGAGTTAAAAGTTTTAACAGGAAAACGAAAAATTCAAATATGGTAAGAAAACACTAAGTCTGAACTATTCAGTAACCTAACTGGCAATAAAAGTAGAAGCAATTCTAAAATCTTTTAATAATGTTTGAAAAAAACTGTACTGTGTCAAGTACTCAGTATACATAGAGTAACTTGCTTTGACAGGCTGATTCATTAACAATAAATCATAGAGTATATTACCAATCTTGGAAGTCCAAGCTTACAAGTTAAGAACATTGGACAGTGATCCACATTTAATGAAAAATTTGCTTTATTGACACACTTTAACCCTCAAGTTACCAATTTCTTTACATCGGGGATGATGTAAGGAGACAAAATGATAAAAAGAGGGAAGGCTGAGTGATAAGAAACATCTGAGGGGGGGTGGTGTTGGAAGGGAAATGACTCCCTCTCATGTATGGATAAATTTTTGTTTTGAGGCTACAAATCTGGTATTTTCATCTGTTTTTTATTAGCTATAAATGCTCAATAATAACTTGCTATTTATTTCTAATATTTGTTTTTTTTAGCACATTTGTGTGCATTTTGGAGTTTCTAAATTCTGTGGACCCAGAAATATAGTAAAGTTTACCATTAAACTCAAATTCCACTGTACATAGTAACCTAATTTTTAATGAACTGCTGACTTTAAGGTTAGACACTTCCTGCAACACTATTCTTTCTTTAACATCATTTGTATGATTATTTCAGAAATTAATTAATTCAGAAATTAATACAAACATTCAACTACATCTGAACAAGTTAACACTAATATTAACTCGCGTAGTGATTCTTGTGATATCGAAGTCAAAAAACTGTTGTCATATAAAAAATAAGCACTTTTATTTTTCTTCTGCTCATTTTCAGCTAATTTTTACAGCCTTAACCCTATCAAAATAGGTACCCCTTTGAATCCCTTTCTAGACAAGTCACTGAGTTACATTCAAAATTGAATAAAACGACTTTACTATCACCTTCTACATATAGCCTTGAGAGTTACAAGTGACTTGTACTTATTTGATGCACGTTTTTATAATCATTAGAAAGAGCTCATTTTACACTATAATCCAACAACAGTTATTTTGAAATTGGCACTCAGCTGCCATCATTGAGTAGATGTAACTCATTTTACACTATAATCCAACAACAGTTATTTTGAAATTGGCACTCAGCTGCCATCATCGAGTAGATGTAACTCATTTTACACTATAATCCAACAACAGTTATTTTGAAATTGGCACTCAGCTGCCATCATCCAGTAGATGTAACTTTGTCCAGAATAGCACCTACGGTTGTTTCTTACCTTAATATGTTAGAGATACAGTTAAATTGCATTTAGGTTTTACTTTTATATCTTAGTTAATTATGTATTATTTATATTTTAAAATGCATAATTCAAAGGTTTAAACATTTTAAAAATTTATCTTAAACATTGCCCCAGTTCTCAAGGCTTAAGATTTTGCTCGAATGTAAGATGATTTTGCCAATGGCTTGCATATCTCTGTCAGAGATACTGTAATAAGTCCCAAGAGTATTGTTGGCTTGTGTTGAGAATAATGAATGGTAAAGGACAGCAAAGGAAAATAAAAACATTAAACATTACGTTTATGTGAAAAGATCTGAAATTACAAGTATCACCAAAAGATCTTTTAAGATATTCTACGAAAAAATTAAAAGGCATGTAAATTTTTTCCATTTCTTCGTATTAAACATTTCCTTGCACTGTAGGTTGTTGAAAATATCTATAGCTAGTGATATTGTAGAAAAAATGAAAAATAAAATATAAACATTTACCTTTAAAAACTTTTGATATCCACATTTAGGAGGTTCTAGAGGTTATGCAAATAAAACTCAAAAACTGCGAGACGAAGAAAAATATTTCTATACTTAAAATGAAAGTCACCTTGCACTTGAACTATTCAGAGTCTGAGTGCAAGTAGCTACAATAAATAGATAAATTTTTAGTAGAAAGACTTAAAATAATGTCATTCTTCATGTGCAAGATACTCATAATATTTAACAAAATCTTACCAGTTTTTGTGAGGATACACTAAAAAAATCTCAGTTACTGAATGTATTGTTGCACAAATATACTTCCCCAGCCAAGCTCCTCCAAATTACAGGAGACCCAGTTTATAGATGTTTCTTTATGGAACTGCAGAATTTGATCTGTGTACTCATTAATTTTGTTGAGATCGAAGTACCTACAGTTGACAATAAATTTCTCAGGCCAAGACCACACAAAGTTGTTCTTGATAGTTGAGTGTTTCTATCTCTCTCTCTTTCCAGATTACTTCACTAGCTGAAGGAACCTGAGACATCTTACTATCAAAACCAATTCATAAAAGTTGATGAATTTAAAGCTAATAATCCTAAGAAGATAACAAAATTGTAGATAAAGTGTTGCTTGAATGGACAAATTTAATTTGTTGAAAGCTATAGCAATAAGAAACCAACCAAAAGAGTTCATTGTTACTACAAGTTTTGCACCTATGTGCAGATTCAAAAAAACATTATGAATTCCAACCACATAGCCTAAAGAATGCACTGAATTATAACTGTTAAATTACATCATCACACTGTTAACATCAATTCTCACCTCCCTTATAACACCTCAAAATTTTCGCCTTGGATTTACACAGATATCAAAATGATCAAATTTACTCTTAAAAGTAGATACCTTCTAATTGGTGGAAAAGTACCATCTTTGATATACACCATTCACCACAGGTGGATTCCCATATTACACCAGGATGAGTAATTCTGTTATTTGCCTATTACATATTCAGTGTACAGAAATGACCAAAAAATTAGGTGAAGTTACATATTTCCTGTAAAAATTTACAATACTTTTCTTTAAAATTTCTTTGTGTGTAACCTATGTTAATAGGGACTCTGTAATCAACAGGTAATGATTTGTATACACCTAATCAGTAATTTTATAGTAAAAAAAATACCTGTTTTGTTAATAATTCCATACAGATGGCACCACCACCAAGCACATAACCTCCAGTTATGACAGGATGGACAACTCTCACAAATGGAGGTTCAAAAGGAAAGGTTTCCTAGAATAAAAATGGTTATTAAAGATAATTATATAATAACGTCACACATCTCTTACTATTATAGTAGTTCAACAAGTTATTCAACATTTCCAATTCTTGACTAAAACACAATCTAAACAAATATTTACTTTTAGTACTTCCATATTATTATAATATGTAAAAACATAACTTTACAATTAATCAAAACACAAGTTGTAAAGAAATTCTAAAAAATTAGGCTAACTCACAATCATATTTTTATGTACCTAAACAGCAAGTCAGCCACTTTAATTTTTGTATTGTGTCATTAAAAATCATAACAAACATTAGATCATTTGACACTATTTCTACACTTATAGAATATATTTTTTTTACTTTTTAATAGGGTGCATAACCATTTCTCAACCCTCTCTGGACCAAAGGTGTCAATAATAACCCCTGATTTTCTTCTTCTCACAATGGAAATAATTAATCAAATTGAATAAGATAAACTGCAAACTTATTAAAAACTTATTATTATCTAAGTTTCTGCTTAAAAAAATCATACAATTTTAGTATTTAATTCAGATTTTACACTGTGAAATTTACAAAACTATGTTGTGAGACACTGTTCTGAAAACAAAACAGCAACTAAAGAACATCATTTGAGAATTGTAATTTATTTTATTGTTAATCAAAACATAGTCTCAACTTGATTAATATTCATTAACATATTTCTTTTGATACTGTATTTTGCCAACAGAAGTAGTCACCACTTCAAGCTACATATCCTAAAAATACAGCAAAAATTAAAAAAGATTAACTGATAATCTAGGACCACACTGTTACCTTTATCAGGTGAGGAACAATGATTTTTGTTAACAATATCTTTGGTTGAGATCAATTTGTATGTAAGAAATACAAGTTAAAAAATAAATAAATAAGATCTGTTGTTTGTGTGCATTGTTTGAATGTTACATGATAAAATATCAATTCTAAAATACAAAACTGAAATAAATTAGAATTATTATTTCTACTTAAATTTTGAGATTTGATATTTAGTATGTCCTTGGCACACAAAAGATGTGTTACCATCATGATAGAGTTAACATGTAACTCACTGATGGTCTACAAATTATTATTTAGAAATTCCAAAGCATTTTAAGATCAGCTTTTCATAACATATGTTCAATATAATCACTTTAAAACCATACCATCAGTTCAATCTTTACAAATGTACTACAACATTTTTGATTATTTTAAAAGGTTGGTGATTAAGTCAACATAGGAAGTACTTACACTGAAGAGAATATTAAGAAGAATATAGTCTTTTCCATCTTTTTCCTTTAACTGGACTAAATCATTATGTAGAGGACTATCTGGATCAACCATAAGCAATTTAACATTCCACTCATACAAACTGTCATTTACTAAATCAACAGTAAAAACACCTGTGAAGTACAAAGAATATATTATTTTAAACATTCTAACAAAAGACGTAAAAAAGAAAATTCTACCCTTTATTTTCTTTAAAATACTGTTATTCACTAACATGCAAACAGTTTAACTCGGCAACAAATAAATTTAAATGTTAGACCATAAAGCTTTTTTCTAAAGAAATTAATGTACTGACTCTGTTTTTGCAACTATCTCTATGTGATTGTTAAATATTTAAAACTACTTTCTTAGATTTCTTGAAGTTTAAATAAATGTAAGAAGTTTCATGTTAAACCATATAAAACAGAAAATACTATAATTATGATGATCTTTATGATACATAAAATTTATACTTTATCGTCTTTGAAAATACCTAAAATAAAAAATTCATAACTACTAAAATTTTAAGCTTTTGTAAGTGGTAAACTTGCAATACCTGCAGCTTTCTGTTTATACAGTCTTTTGTAAACATTATTTATCTTTTAACTTCTTCTTGTACCATTTTCTGTAAAGTTATATTTTTTAAAGCCCCCAAGTTATATTTTTTCATAAATGTCCTTTACCCTCCTTTTAAAGGTCTCAGTTTATACCATTTTCAATGTTATGTAATTTTCTAAAAGATATATGTTCATATTGTTCTTTTTTTTTAAATGTTGTTACCTTTCTTAAAGCTCTCAGAGCGATAAACATCTCGTAACTCTTTCATGAGGCGGTCTGTGGCCTGCACAGATCCTGATATGGAGCCACGCATATAGTCTTGTCTTTGGGTCTGTTGAAGCCTTTCTAAAGTAGCTGAATGCTCACTACTAAGGTTATTGTCTTTTTTCTCCTGTGAAGAGCTAAAACCAGTACAAGTATCTTACAAAATATGTTACTGTTTTTCCACTTTTATAAATGAATTAACTAAGCATAAAAATCTATACTTTGATAAAATTCATATTCCTTTCAAATAAGGTAACTGGTGTCAAACAGTTTACCTAACACCAAATATTTAAAAAATTGTAATTCTTTACCAGATATGGCACAACTTGGCTGTTATGTTTTTTCAATCTTTCAATCAATGTCACTCAAACTAAAGTATCAGTGTCAAATTTTAACATATTTTATGGATTTCATAGAAACAATTTGAACTTACATAACAATATGCACAATTTAGTTTGAAACACACGAATCAAGCTGTTTTGAGTGTTATCAACATGTTATAGTGATTTGCACTGAAACTTGAGGTTGATTTTATTTATCCAAATGAGATCAAAATATTATTATACAAGAAACAACTCTGTGTGATAAAATCATTTAAACTTCAAACATCATATATTTTTCCTTTAATATTAAGATAAAAAGTTTTAAAATTCCACTGTATTTTGACTCCTTTTGTCCCTGTAAGTCAAGTTTTTTGTCATTATTACAAATATTTTATTAATGATTAATTGCTTCACATATTGAATTTGTAGTTCATAATATGAGAAAAATTTAAATACACAGCCTTACTGAATATTATTTTTCTCCAAACCTTTTACTTATTATGCATTAAAAACCCATCAAGATATTGAGAAAATAAGAAACTTGAAAATAAATAATGTGGTACCAACAACTGTAACATAAACTAAAGACTTGTCTAAATTACGAAATTGCACTTATTCAATATATAAATAATACTCCTTTCAGTAGGCGGTGTGAAACACAATTCCAGGGTAGACCATTTATATCTCAAAGAGAAACATAAGAATTGTTTAGGCAAAAACAGAGCGAGTGATTCATAAGTTTACATGACTTTACCTGGATAAAAACTTTAATTTATGAAACTGCAGGAATGTTCCAAGTTTGTGAGATTCACATATTATCAACAACGTTAAATGTTATCAGAGGAAGAAATTTTGAAAATACATAAGAAATTGGGCATTTGAAGAAATGCAAAAAAAAAATTTTAAAGCACAATTGTTTCAAGAATATATAAAAAGAAAAACTTAAACTTAGCCCACCCTCAGATTCAGGATGTTCTTGTTGTTGAATACACTATTACTTGGAGTTGTGTTCTATATTTAACAAGAGCAATATTGAACAACTCTACATAATTACTTGTTAGCAGTTTGACAGTCACAAAATCACATTACTATTTAACTAGCTAAATATTCCAAACAGTGTTGCCAGATCTAATATATAAAATTATCATATAGAAACCTTAAAATTATTGTTTTTTTTTGTTTTTTTTTATGAAGTATTTATCTTTATACAAACTATGACAACAAACTGACCTGTACTATATCATCACAGTCCTGCACTATACTGCTTGACACTGCCCACTATCACATTTTGTTTAACTCTTTGTTCTCCAGGAAACATTATATTTATAATTATCCTTTCATCTTTGCTTTGCTGTTCAAGTCTCTTGTTTAACATTAATATAGTGTTTTATTTAAAAGTTTCAGAAATCATTTATATGTGCTCACTCTTCCTGCCTTGTTAACTGTGCTAGTCTGCCCATGTATTTAGTTTACAACAATGTACAAAGGAAGTTGGAATTGAACATCATCATAACACAAACACACAGAGACATTAGATCACATGATCAAGTATCCCAGCACTGAATGGTTGTTGGTGATGTCTTTCTCTGGTAACAACAGCTTGTTGGTTCTTCTATTAAGAATTTGTTTCTGGAACTTAACTTTAATCACTTTTGTTTCGAGATACATCTCCAATTACCGTGTATCAAAGTAACATAAGAAAAAGTGATTATGCTATACAGTTCCTTTTGTCTAAAAATTATTTTAATCAAATATAAAACAGTAATATATTAAAAACCAACCTTATATCATCTTCCATTTCTATGTGATCATCATCATAATCAATTTCTTCATCTTCATCTTCTGAATCATCTACTAATTCATCTTCAGACTGCGAAAAAAAAGTCGTAATTTTCACTGCACTAAAATCTTACATAAAGAATGCCATACATTCAATGTTTAATTTCTTGTATGAAAATTATACCATTAACAACATTAAAAATGCAATATAAACATCTTAAAACTAAGTAATTAAAATGTGTCTTAATTAATATATATTTATACATGATTATCAACTGTCCTACAATGTTAAAATATTGTGACTACATGATTTTCTTACATATAAATGTACCCCTATTCCTGTGCATACACATGCTTATGTACAAATATAATTTTATTTGCAGTTAATTTAGAACCAACTTTTCAGACATCATCAGTAAAATACACAAGTAACACCTTTAAGTAGTAACTTTTTAGATCAGAGCTTTGTAATGGACTTCGTGTCTTGTTCCTTGAGTAGAATAACATGTTTTAATAAATTTACAGTTTGCATGTGTTGTAGTTAAGTCTTTGACAGATTAGCACAATCATATAATAGATGAATGAATTACATACAGGACTTATTCAAGTAAAAGCATTTGATGAAATTATTAATAAAAATCAGACAACTCACAGTATTATTGGTGTTACAGGAAATGTGTAGCTGAAAAACTATTTTACAGTTTTTATTTAATAATAAACTATTCACATTTCATTACTTCTAGCTGCTAATGCTTAATATAGTTTTTCTACTATCAGTATATATAAAAAAATGAATCAAAGAATCCTGATGAAAATTTAAAGGTGTAGTTTAGCAACAGCTTTTATGATTTCTCCCAATATAAGCTAGAAGCACAAAGCTAGGTAGCTATCATATCCTATGGAAGTTACTGTACCAGGGTTGAACACTGAGTTTTGAATAGCAAAACAACAACAAAATTTTAGTGAGACAAATCACTATAAATGAAGATATCATTTCACATTTTCTAAACACTAATGATTTTATCCAATTTTAAATGCACGTTGAATAGTGACAGGCAGTACCTTTTATAGAGTTGTTAAACCTCACCTTGGATCAATCATGTAAACAAAGAAATATCAGACTGGTATATATGAAGTTGAACCGATTTTGATAAGTCACATTATCTGAATTAATATAGAATATGGCAGAGTATTAAATATGTTCTTAATTTTAGGTGGCCAGTTTTTAATCTGATAGTAATCTTAGAATACAGTCATAAAGTTTTGTTATCAGTATATTTTCTTTTATTAAATGAAGTCCATATATTAAATAATTTAGACAATATAAAAACAGCCTTATGAAATGTGGAGGCTGGCATTAATTTTACAAAAGTAACACTAATATTCTGTTTCAAGAGATATGCTACAAAAATACTTAATTGTTATGTCTTTCTTTTTAATAAGTTTTATCAACAAAGCAATTAATAATAATAATGTTTTATTATTATTTTTTCAACATTTCAGTGTCCTGTATACACAAAGGAATCACACTATCATAAAAGGTATAGTAAGGAAATTCTATGGCTTAATTACTAACTAGCTTTTCACAACTGAACATACTCATGGTCTGAACCAATGTAGTCAAAGTCCCATGAATGATGCATCATAAGTTTAATATTTTCAAGCAGAAAAAAAAAATACACCATAATTCAGAATATGGCTATTTTGTCTCCAATAAGATCGACTACAAAAGGTTCCTAATATTAACCTACTGAAGCAAATATTATTCTGTTATATACACTGTATTTGCGAGTTTAATTTTGTATAAACGATAAAGGCAGCTGAAGGTAAAACAGAAAGAATAAACATGTCACTCTGCATACAGACAACTCAAAACACGTGATGCACTAACCAATGTACTACTTGTGGAACTAGTTTCTGGTTAGAACTTTTTCAATTTTATTTCAACTATTTTCACTATTATCTAATTTAATGTAAGACCACAGTTCTTAAGAACAATCTGAAAGTGAAAGATATTCGTAGAAAACTAGTTAGCAAGCGCCTGCATTGACTAATTCTGCAGTACCCCACTGCTAATGGCCATCCTATATTAGAAAGTATTTTATTATTAAATGTTGCAGTTTAAATGCCAAAAGCTGGCAAAGCTTCAGAAGCCAATAGGCCTAACACTTGTGTTAATCATGGATAAATTAACTCTTTAGCTACAGGTAGGAGCATTGCACTTGGTACATAACCACGAGAGTAGTCATACTATAACTTTGGATAATGTAAACATATCTTCATGAAATTTTACAGGTTATCAGCAAATGTTACAAGTCTTTCGTGCACAAAACATCAGGTTTTTTAAGTATTAAGAATTTTCAAAGATTTGCTCATGAACATTTTTCTTTCAGAATACTGACTATCAAACATGCAAAATAATTTTGATTTGACGATTAAAAATAATTTTCTTCATCTAAAAATTGTCAAATTTCATTTGCATAATCTCTATAACCTTCTAAGTAACTATCAAGTGTTTTTATAAAAAAAACTTTATATTTTATTTGTTATTTTCTCTACCTGAACCAGGTTGGTCAATTTGACTAACCTAGTAACCACCATAAAAAATTAGGAAATGTATCTAAATTACCCTTCAATTACTGCAAATTGTAACAGGAAACCATAAACGTATATTCATAATAGCTTAAATTTCATAACAGTATACATCTATTTATATTTATTAATTTTTTGTTTTATTAACCTTAGGACTGTCTTTAACTAATAATCCAGTACATAGTTATAAATTATGCAACAT
>NW_013665726.1:644102-649865 GCF_000517525.1 Limulus polyphemus | reverse complement strand
ACTGTCTTTAACTAATAATCCAGTTACATAGTTATAAATTATGCAACATAATTTATAATGAATCTAAATTACCCTTTTTTCGTTCTTCAATTACTGCAAATTGTAACAGGAAACCATAAACGTATATTCATAATAGCTTAAATTTCATAACAGTATACATCTATTTATATTTATTAATTTTTTGTTTTATTAACCTTAGGACTGTCTTTAACTAATAATCCAGCTACATAGTTATAAATTATGCAACATACGTGCAGCTTATGTTACCATATTGAATAGCACAAAACTGGCCTGTGCAAATGTCTTACTCTTCTTAGTCTTGATACTAGTGTACCAGCATTTTGTAAAAAACAAATCAAATTTTGGTTACCATACATTATGTATGTATACATACATATATTACTATTTACAAACAAATTCTTAAATTTCAGTAAACTTTCTCAAAACACAGAACTGTAAATAAAAAAATATATACAAAACATTGATCTCTACTACTTACAATGTTACCAAGTCTTTTTGTACTCATGCATCATACTTGCTAAGCATATGAAGGATGGAAAAAATAATAATATTAATACTTTTCTACGTTTTATATATGCATTTTTAAATAATAAAAAATTACAAATCACAATACTGTTACAACAAAATTCCATTGTACTTTACCAGGCTTCCCAACTAAGCTGTATTCAGTTCTAAAAAAAAATCCCATTTCCAAACAGCATATCGCCTTGATCACCTCTCTTCAAACTCTGCATTGGTAATGATGACTTTACCCATGTAAATACTTTAGGGAAACTGACAGGATTACATAGTTTAAATGAGCACTTTTGATTGGTTATAAACATTTACTTAAGAGAAATAGGCATATATAAACAAGTATTTTCAAATGAGGAGGAGGTGGGCTGAGCCTCCATGGTGGGTTTGCTAAATATAATGACATCTCAGCAAATAGAAAAGGTAGGAGGTTCTTATTCTATATTCTAGCTTGTCAATATTGGTAAATTTGAATTTCTAATTGATTAAAAACTGCAGACTTTACATTCTATGAGACCCACAATACAATCTGAGCAACAGCAGATTGTATTGATGTACCATGTGACACACACACAAAAATTTATATTTAGCTATGTTTTTTTTAATGTTTACTTTTTAACTAAGAAATTAAGTAATGTATAAGACTAAGATTTGAATTACAAACCACAATTTGATTGCAAATTTATGACATACATTCATAAAATAGTAGTTAAACAAAATTTTGAATGTAAATCTAAGAAACATGATAACGTGCTCTGACCGTTAGCCATATCGAAAGGGTTACAAATAATGTGTGGGGAGAAAGAAAATCTGTAGTTTATGTAATTTCCTTTTCAAATCATTAATCCCAATGAGCAACCACTTGAGCACAGTATATCTGACCAAGCTCCTGGCAAAACTGCACTGCAGAGGCCAGACAGTGCAAGTCTAGTCAGTTGGTCCACATGCTGTCTTGGCAACCAACTAAAAGAGTTGAAGCTGCATTTTTGCCATTCCCATTTTTTACTACTTAGCCTAAGTATGCCATGCATCTCACTCTGGGGTCATAAAACCTTGCAGTATATCACTGACAAGTGAAACTACCTTGTTAATCATAACTATAAAAACCATCTGTAATAAGTAACTGAAATGCATGTGTCATGGGTGTATTGATACATGATAGTAATAACCTGGGAATCTTCCTTCTGAAATATGTACTAGTAAAACTACAACACTAACCAGTAATTGGTACTTTGTTAATGTTAACTTCAAGCCCCGACGACATTTGTAATAGACATCATTAAAGTAATGGTTTCAGTTAATGGCTGGTAAAAAGTTAATTCACATTTGATCAAAGTCAGACGATCTATTAAATTAAAAACTATTATCATATTTAGATGAATGGTGTTTTGTTGTCTTTTACTCACCACAGTGAACTTATATAGGTTTAAAAAATATGTAGCAATGATGGTAACAATTTATCTTTCTAGCTTATTCAGCAGACAAGCTGTTTAAGTCACTAAAAATGAAGCCAAATCTATCATTTAGTTTACCAATATTAGAAGCATAGTCTTGTTTTTTGTCCTTGTCCAGAGTTATTGATGAAATGCCAAGAGACCAGTATAAAATGGTGACAAATGGTAGATTAGGCTTCACATTTTAATTTATTATACTAGTTCTTGGCATCTGAAATAGAACTTAACAAATCATTATTGCCTTACTAGTTATTTTACAGAGGTACATATTAATGTATGATTCAAAAAAGAATGTTACATAAAACAAAAACAAGAATAAATACCTCATGATGATACAAATGTATCAATTTTCATGAATAATAGTTGTATTATTATTTTTAGTTGTTTATAAATCATTTCTTATCTGGCAATACTTTTACAGAAATTAAAAAGAAATTAAAATAAGTGATGAGGTTTAGTTAACTTAATTTTATTATTATATAAAACCATATTAAAAGCACTATTAGACAGTTAAGAAACTAAACTACATATAAGAAAGTCTGCATTCAAGAAACTGAAGAACTTTGGAAATTAACAACACTACAAACTGAAATAGCATTATCAATTTGGTATTTACATTTAATTACTCTTTACATATGCATGTTTAGTGTATAAAAATCTTACTTGTAATACATAGTTTCCTTCTAAGGATTCAAGATTGGGCAGTTCAGGCAGATTATGACGCTTGCATAATTCCTGAAGAAGAATTCTGACCTGTGGTACTATCTAAATTTTAAAAGAAAACAAAATTCTGAGACAACTATAACTTCTTCCACTTCAGACAAGTGATTAAAAAAGATCCAGTCAGATCAGTGGTTCTCAACATTTAATAACTCGAGGACCCCTTTTAATATAAAAATTTTTTGCAGCCTCCCAAAATCTATCGATTTCTTTTTTGAAAAAAAACAAAACAAAAATATTCTACTTACATGGAAAGCAGTATTCCAAAATTAAGTGTTTTAATTCATATAAATTTAATTTATGAAAGTTCACATATTACAATGCTTAAAATGTATTTCCAATAGATACCTCCTCCAACATCTAGCTTTTCCCACTTCAGTGTTACCTTCTACATACAAACTTTTCCGTTCACCACTAGCCTTAAGGCTCCCCCCTAATCTCACGTTTCCATGTGATATATCTGCATCGTTGCATGCAAATGAACATGCAACAACCTTCCATCAATAGGAAGTGCCTAAGGAGAACCCTTGGAGTGCAACACCCTATATCTTGGAACAATATAGGGACATAATCATGAGAGACCACACTTTGTTTGTACACGGTACACTCTTCACCTGGAAAGGAAGGAAAATGTTGCAAGGATGAGCAGAAGAGACAAGCACAGTCCAAAACATGCATCAGGCTTTTGGAAGTGCTAGGTGTGGTGTGGCTAGAGTGAACCAGACCACTGATCAACTCCATTCCCTAACCAGGCAGTACCAGGAAGTTGGCTTTCAGACTACCATCTTCACCTCAAGCCCAGTGAGGGAGAACAGGAAAGTAACATCTGCCCTGCAACTGAGTGAGTATTTATGTCAGCTGGTCCTGTGCCAATCTAAAACCAGACTATCTGGAAACCCAATATCCGGGTAGAGGGAAAATGAGGGAAAGCTGACCAGAGGTGTGAACTGCACTACACAGACAGAACACCACCAACCTACTCTCTACTGAGTGGAATTGGTCACACTCAGAAGGCATCTTCCATGGTCCACCAACTCAACAGCTAATAGGAACTGGTTAGTAGCAGGGGTCCCAGGCTCCATTAGAAGAAAACAATCATTTTCTTAATCAAGGTTTGATCCATACTGTAGCCACTCGTGGACTAACATGAGTAAAGCTGGCAGAGGATCCCTCTCCATTCTTCATGCCTAGTTGAAAACCTAATGCTGGCTTAATTTTAAAATTATGCTTTTTATAGTTACTTGTTACTGTCTTACAGTTATGCACTCTCCTGGATTCCTCACTGTGGTTTCCCCCCCGCACCACAAGGATACCTTGAGCAGTCTTGTAGAACACCCATCTCATGGGTGAAAACTATATATCAGTTCAGAACTGCCTTATATTGTGCAGGATACTGTAAGGGTATATAGGACTCTGCAAAAAAGACCCAGTCAGAGATGGTATGATGTGTGAAGAATAGTGACCGAAGGCAGTCTATAACCTGATAAGGGAGAAACAGCCAATGAAGGAGATGGTGTGACAAAGGTTTGAAAGGTTGTCCACATGCCAGCCCGAACAATCTTCTTGGAAGAATGATGGAAGTGAGCAGCCAATAAGTAAGTTAGGTGACAAATTTAATGGACAGACACCTGGAAATGCCAACATGCATCTCCACTGAATTAAGAATATCACAAACAGATAAGCTGTAAGATCCATTCAGTGAGTAACAGGAGAAAGACAGATCATGAGCAAGTGAAGCATTCCATGAAACAAAGAGAATGGATCAGGAACCACAAAAGGAAGAAGTGCATGACATATAACAAAGGACTGCATGAACAGAGGATATGACTGGGATTCAAACAGGAATAAATATGAGAAATGAAAGGAAGAGATATAGGGGTGAAAGCATCCTTGCATGCTGCAGACGTTTTAGGGAGAAAAGAGCAAGAAGGATATTGGAGCGATGGAACAGAATACAAGAAGAACCAATACCATAAACACCAGAACATCAACAACCACAAGTGAGGAGGAGGAAATAAGTTTTAACGGACAGATGGTATAAGGAACAAGAAGCCAAACGTTCAGATGGAGAAAGGGTAAAGGCATGGAGGGAAACATTACCCTTTCCATACAGGTTGGGGTCAGAGCGCATGTCATGACATTTTGTAGATTTACATTCAAAAAATAAATTTAACTTGTATTTTATGAATGTATGTTCATAAATTTGGAATCAAATTGCAGTTTGTACTCCAGATTTGAGTATTATATATTATTTTAGTTCTTAATTCAAAGGTATATGTTAAAAACAATTGTTAAACATCAATTTTTTTTTGTGTCACATGGTACATTGTCCTCTGTTTTTGCACAGTTTGTATTGTGGGCACCATAAAATGTAAAGTATACAGTTTTTAATAAATAAGAAACTCATATTACCAAGCTAAAAAATAACTTTCTGCTTTTTCTATTTGCTGATATATCACTATATTTAGTGAACTCATCATAGTAGTTCCACCCACCTCATCCTCTTTTGAAGATACTTGTTTATCTATGCCTATTTGTCTTAATTACGTGTCTATAACCAATCAAAAACATTAATTTTGAACTATATAATCCTGTAAGTCTTCCTAAAGTATTTGTGTGTGTAAAATGGTTATAATTGTTGCAGAGTTTGAAGAGTGACGATTGAGGCAATATGCTGATCTGATAGGAGATGTTTTAGGCTCAAATACAGCTTAGTTAGAAAGCCTGGTAAAGTACAATGGAATTTTATGGTATTGGTATAGTAATTTATAATTTTTGTTCTTTCAAATGCATATATAAAATCTACAATTTTTTTCACTATCCTCCACATGTGAAATTCGTTGAGGCTTAGCAAGTATGACACAGGAGTACAAAAACTTTGTAACATCGTAAGTAGTAGAGATCGTTTTCTATATATTTTAATTTACTGTTCTATGTTTTAAGAAAAATAACTTTAAAAATCTGTTTGAAAATTGTAATAATATACACATGGAAAAAAGTTAAGCACCCCCGTGTTTTTTTCAAGTGATTCAGATTCGACGTTCTTGTGACTGAT
>NW_013665726.1:640799-643174 GCF_000517525.1 Limulus polyphemus | reverse complement strand
ACGATCAACATTCCGGAAGAATAAATTCATGTGCAAATCTTTAATTAAAAAATCTTAATTCAGAATTAAATAATCTGATATTTAGTGTACAAAAGCTTTGAAATGTTTACCAATAACCTACAAAATGTTGTGAAGATATGCATACATTATCAAAAGTTATAGTATGACTACTCTCATGGTTACATACTGGGTGCAATGCACCTATTCATATTCAAAGAGTTAAGGGCCCAGTTCGGATGGGTTAAAAGGACATGAAAGGCAATGGAGGTGAAGGAATGGAATAACATAGTAAGAACAGGGAAGGTAAAACCCAACAGAAATTGGAAAACCAGAAAGTAGCTGACAGAGACACTTGGTAACCAGCAATAGTTGCAAAAGACAAGTTCTGGTTGAAAAGCCATGTGAAGAACTCGGACAGCTGGGGAAATGAAGGACAAGAAGGATCAACACAGAGACCAGCAGCAATAAATATGCCACTTCTGCTGATAAATACCTGAGGATGGACATAGAGAATGAGGCAGGAAGAAGGCTACATGTGAAGAGAGTCCTGACCATTTATGCATGGGACCAGACAAATCCCACAAGTGAAGATGGAGTGCTGAAATGGCTAAATGGAAGAGAGAAGGTACAAAGCTGAAGAAGAAGAGAACAGAAGAAAAGGGGAGGAAGTCAGAAGGCTCAATGGAGGAAACCATGATTAAGCCAACTAATAGGGCACTACCAGAAGGACCTGACAAAGAGTATCCTGAACTAGGTAGGAGACAAATAATGGGGTAGAACATAAAGGAAGAAATTGGACAAATCCTGACTCAACACATCCACTGCCAGTGCTGACAGTTGTGGAACAGGAGACCAGAAGACCACTGTCATAAGTGTCAAAGGCAGTGAGGAATGCCCAAGTGAGAGCAAAGTCATTGAAAGACACAAGGATTGAGGGAACACTCCATGGGAAATATCTGATCAGATTTCAAAAAGGATTTGTGTACAAGATTCAGTGCATCCAGAACATGACAGGCCACAAGACAATCTCATACAGGAAGAGTCCAAAAGGGAAGGTTGAGGGTTCGGAAACACAGAGAGTGAGATCAAGCGCCCCTTGGTAACTGATTTAGAATACCACAGTTGATTCATTTGAATGCACCATTACCAAACTGCCATGTACAACTGTAAGGAAATGATCCCAAGCCAGCTGAACCACTAAGAGATTGAAAACATTGACATAAAGGGTCTAATTCCTCCAGTTCCATCAACTTGAAATCTCGAGAGTCGAGACAAGAGCTCCAATACACCATGGACACATCTGTAAAGAGATGAAGATCCAGACACAAGGGAGGAAGAGGAACACACACACCATAATATTGGTCCTGTTGAGCCTCTGGGTGAAATCATCATACAGGGAAAAGGAAGATGGACAAGGGATCCTAAGAAAGATTCCATTGATTGTGTAGAGTCTACTGTAAAAGGCACATACTTGCAAGCACAACTTAAAGGGGTTTCATGGAAGTCCAAGTCTTTTTGCACAGGAAGAGGACAGAAGAGAGTTGTGGAAACCAAACTCTCCATGGCCCAGACATGAAGTGGAAAAGGCTGTGCCTAGTTAAGATGGAAATTAAAAACAAACTCAAATGAACCAGACAAAACAACCTCCTGAGGGTGAGAAACTCTCCATGGTAAACCAAGGAAGGTTGGGATAACGATTAAGATCTATGACCGAATATCAATCCCCAGTTTTCTTGGGAATGACATGGGTGAGAAGCACTTTCAATAACATCCTTTTCAAAAGGTCTGACACCACCTCAGAGAGATACTGACATGATTTAAGATCCCCTTGAGGAGGAAAAGGAGTGGAAACATGAGACAAGGGGGGAGGAGAGGAAAAATGAAGGTTAAGGCCTCCTGATAGAACTTGTAGCACCCAACAGTTGGCCACAAAGGAACTCAATAGATCCACAAATTAACACAAAAATTGACAAACTAACACTGTTCCTGAGCCGTAGAGAATAGTAACCTAAGATACTTTCTGTTTGAAACCTACAGATGGTGAAAGAATGGATGGAAGAATAGGGAGCAGAAAGGACACTACAAATGGAAGATAAGGAGCTTGGAAAAGATAGGACACAAAGTTAGCCGACAAAAAATTGTGGCATTCAGTCTCAGCCCATAACAACAAAGACCTATTGGTGAAGGTTCCTGAGATAAGATGGAGGTAAATGTACTTGGACAAGAAGGGCATCCTCCAACAAATCTCAGCAACAGAGTAATGGATTAAAAGGGGGCAAAGCTGAAGAAAAAGATAGATAAAAGAAGGGAAGAAGTGTCCATTAAAAACCTCTCAGGGGAATGGTAGATTGTTTCAAAAAATAATAATAATAAAG
>NW_013665726.1:606870-640042 GCF_000517525.1 Limulus polyphemus | reverse complement strand
TGAAATTTCATAAAAAAGTATGCATAAAAGTATTTTTAATCTTAAAATGAAAATTACTTTGCATAATAGATAGGCAAGGTGTGAAAAGAAAAAAGGCATGAGAGAAACATTACTTAAGACTTAATAAGAAAATTAGATATTTTTCATTGTAATGTTTACTGATAATCTGCCAAATTTCGTTAACATTTGCTTACTAATTTAAAAGTTATAGCATGAAAACTATAACAAACACAAAATGGTTACAAGGTCTGTTCCAGGGACTAAGCCTGTGCTGAAAGAGTTAATTGTAATTTGATTACTTGTTAGTTGAAATAATTTAAAATGGCAACAATCAGAAACACTAGTTAGTCATTTTCATGACAAGTCACTGCTCATAGTTATTCATAGTTAAGCACCCAGCTCTATACATTTATATATCATAGGTAATCACCCAGCTCTATGCATTTGCATATCATAGGTAATCACCCAGCTCTATTCATTTGCATATCATAGGTAATCACCCAGCTCTATGCATTTATATATCATAGGTAATCACCCAGCTCTATGCATTTGTATATCATAGGTAATCACCCAGCTCTATGCATTTGTATATCATAGGTAATCACCCAGCTCTATGCATTTGTATATCATAGGTAATCACCCAGCTCAATTCATTTATATATCATGGGTAATCACCCAGCTCTATGCATTTGTATTTTTTAACACCAGAAAATTAAGAAATCAGGTTTGTTTAGTGATGAGCAGAGATAGATAGAATTTCATGAATGTATGTGTTTCATACTTAGATCATTTGGTTTTTCATTAGGTTAGCAAATTCATATAGATAGATACATGAGTTGAGTGCAGATGGTTGTATATTTATACCTATCGTAATTATGAATAAGTATTTTTGTGATCTAAAATGTGCACAGACAGTTTATAAAGTGCAAAATAGAATCATAAGTAGTGGTGAAAGATTGCTCTAGTCTAGCATTTGCAGTTTTACTAAACCTTAATTTTGGTTCATTAATCAGTAAATTTTCTTCCTTGTTTGAAAAATGATTTTTCTGATTCATGTTACAGCTGAACGTTTTGCTTTTGAAGTTGTGTTAATGTGCATTTAAATCTTTCACTGTCATGGGCACATATATGTCTTCCCTTAGAGCACTATCTTGAGAATGTATATGATACACACTATATAACTTTAGCCTTGAAAAGTGTGGTAATAACCAAATGTAACTTCTGATTGTTTATGCCATCATGAAGAAAAGGTATTCCCCTTCAAACTTCCCAAAGTTTACCAGTTTTAAAATTTTAGATAAGTAAAGAAGTGTTAAAATGTATAATTTTGTTTTTTATTGTATGGGTGTCTGAAAAATATACCTGGCATTGTTAGAGTTGTTTATACGTAAGCAAGGCAGTGAAAGAATTAAGTTGTTATAGGAATATAATTAACCATTTAAAATTAACTTTAGCTGTAGTTAATCACTTTTGTATCATTTAGATGTTTAAGTAAGCTTGTATAGTTGTAATACTTTGTGTTAGTTAATATCAATGAAACAGAAATTGAAATATGTTTAATCAAAGTTTAAAAACATCATCATTCTACTGTGTAGTACTTTTTGTTAATTTTGTATTGGTCTAAATAAATCTGAAATTGATCTTAATTCAGAACTTTAGAAAAGTGGTACCAAATACTTGCTAATTTAAAAAAAATTCACAGTGATCTAAACAATAGAGATCTACTTTTAATCATTATTTGAATACTCTACATTTCGAGCAGAATATTTCAAGTTTTTGTACTGGCACCATTTTTAATTTTAATTAATATGAAATTCATCTAAATTTATTTAAACATAAGAAGTATCATCACCTGCCAGCTACGTTAACTCTGATAATGATCTACATTTAAAAGTATCATCACCTGCCAGCTACTGTTAACTCTGATAATGATCTACATTTAAAAAGGAAGTTACAGGTATCATCTACTTTAAATTAACTGCATGTGATCTGGATTTAAATATAGTGTAATCTACTGATATTATCTAGATTTAAACAAAGTGTCATCTACTGATATTATCTAGATTTAAACGAAGTGTCATTTACTGATATTATCTAGATTTAAACAAAGTGTCATTTGCTGATATTATCTAGATTTAAACGAAGTGTCATCTACTGATATTATCTAGATTTAAACAAAATGTCATCTACTGATATTATATAGATTTAAACAAAGTGTCATTTGCTGATATTATCTAGATTTAAACGAAGTTTCATCTACTGATATTATCTAGATTTAAACAAAATGTCATCTACAGATATTATATAGATTTAAACAAAGTGTCATTTGCTGATATTATCTAGATTTAAACAAAATGTCATCTACTGATATTATCTAGATTTAAACAAAATGTTATCTACTGATATTATCCGGATTTAAAGAAAGTGTCATCTAGATTTAAACGAAGTGTCATCTACTGATATTATCTAGATTTAAACAAAATGTCATCTACTGATATTATCTGGATTTAAACAAAATGTCATATACTGATATTATCTGGATTTAAACAAAGTGTCATCTGATATTATCTAGATTTAAACAAAATGTCATTACTGATATTATCTAGATTTAAACAAAAGTGTCATCTACTGATATTATCTAGATTTAAACAAAATGTCATCTACTGATATTATCTGGATTTAAACAAAATGTCATCTTCTGATATTATCTAGATTTAAATAAAATGTCATCTACTGATATTATCTAGATTTAAACAAAGTGTAATCTACTGATATTATCTGGATTTAAACAAAATGTCATCTTCTGATATTACCTGGATTTAAACAAAATGTCATCTTCTGATATTACCTGGATTTAAACAAAATATCATCTGATATTATCTAGATTTAAACAAAATGTCATCTACTGATATTATCTAGATTTAAACAAAATGTCATCTACTGATATTATCTAGATTTAAACAAAATGTCATCTACTGATATTATCTAGATTTAAACGAAATGTCATCTACTGATATTATCTAGATTTAAACAAAGTATTACTGCTTCAAACATTTTGTCACTGGGGTCTGTCATTGTTATTGCTCCTTCAAACATTTTGTCACTGGGGTCTATCATTGTTATTGCTCCTTCAAACATTTTGTCACTGGAATTGGTAAAGACATTTTGTATTACTGAAAATTATACATTTAGCAAACTTCAAACAAATGTTAGTCAATTTCAAAGTATGAAAAAAAATACTATCAGTTTTTTTGTTACTCATTTTAAATTAGTGTATTATTTCGTTTCTTGTTATATTGGCATGTACTTTGTTTTTTCAGTACATGTAATATATAACTGATCAATTAGCCATCAAATTAAGTAAATATAAACTACTCATTTCAAGTCAAAGTTTTCTTCAGTTGTAGCCAAACTGTAATAGTTCATACTGTATTATACTCAGTTTACCAAACTGTGGACCAGTTGTCTTAGTTTCCAATGTAGTTCAGCACTGGTTTATTACCCACAAGCCCTCTGTTAGTGATTCCAATATGAGCATCATTGGCAATGACATTAACTTTTGTACACTTTTTAACAAAACAACATCATGCACCTATGAGTCTGTTTTACTTCACCGTATTGAATAGTTAGCATTATGAATATCACTGTTACCTTGAGCAAATGTATTAAACATTTTCTTACTGATAGAAATGTTCATATGCACATATAAAATGATATGTTCAGGTTGTTTGCATATTGCCTGAATAGGCTTATATTACTGAATATACAACTTGAAAAGTAGGTTAAAGTGTAAATAAACTATAAAAACTAGATGTACAGAAAAAAGATAATGCATTAAAAAGCTAAAACATGAACTAGATTGTCAAAATGTATCAAGTTTTTAATGTAATTCTTATTTGCTTTTTAGTTGGAGAGAGCAGAAGATGGATTTTCAGTTGTTGCCGATTATTTTGGTCGTGGAGTTTTTAATAAAGTTACACTGTTGACAGACCATTTTCCAAGACCAGTATGATAACTGAGAGAAACCAGTGTGTCTTGCATTCCAGTGTGACCTGTAATTTTTGATAATTTTGTCATTGAAGATTTTAATGATGACACAACATGGTGATGAAAATGTGTAGTATCATGACAGTTCAGTGTTATAAAGAAAAGGATTATCCTCATTTGTATATTTAGTATAATGTTATTATGTAAATACATGATTGTTTATTAATTATATTTCAAAGGAACATTTTTAGTTCTTTACTTTATAGAAACTAATGATTAGTGTACGTTAAAAGTATCTTCCTAAAACCATGGGAAAAAAAAATCTAGAGTCTTCAAACAATCCAGAATAATCTTCTTTTTTTGTTTCTCTTTTTCTTTATTGTGCATGTATTAAGTAGACTTTCTTTAACCGTTTCTTTGGAAGTTTCTAAATAAAATATAAGGAATACTTGTGTATTTAAATAATAATTAATGTAGTTTAACACACCTAAAACTTGCTTTCATTTACACTGATAAAAATTACCTATTCAATGTATTGAAAAAACTCGAATACATTAGTAGAGAGGTTATGAACTATTGCTTCTGCAGTGTTTGTACCTTATTTTTAGTGTATTTCATTAACCCTCTCACTATGGGCAGGCCATAGAGCACTTGTCATGACTATTTTTAGAGTTACATTCAATATTTAATTAACTACTTAGTAATCCTTGTATATGAATAAACTTGACACGAAAAGCAGTTAATAAACCAAATTTTTATATTATATAAATTTAAATTCTTAATTTTATATAGGAAATAATTTTAAAAATTCGCAATCTCCGCCTAATATGAGAATTCTGACATTTGCTTTCTATGCCTTTCCTCTCCTCTATCATATTTACCACCCTCCTGAGAAGTATGAATTTAACATAAATTACTCCTCATAATATAGATGTAGTATTGACTCGATCATAAGGTGATGTTTTTTTTATTAATAATTAGGCCGACCAAAGGCCTCTTCCCCCCTACTCTAGCCTATCACATTCCTCAATGTCCAGATAGCTTTTGTCTACACGTGTACTAGATATTTGCTCAAGGTCATTGCTAATTCTTGCAACTAATTCACCTGCATGCTGTTCAGTTATAATATTGAATTCGGACCTAAAAAAGGACGTTATGACATTTTTTTTTCTTTCCCATGGTTTCTGAAAATGGGGGGGTTTGCCTTATATTTGAGATCACTCTATAATCAGGCCAATATGATATTACTCAGGCAGAGCATACTTTTTATAGCATTTAATCTTATTTGTTTATGGAGCCATAAACTAGGAAATGAGACCCACATGCTACACCCACCTGTCACATCCTTTCTTTATAGAATGAGAGTAGAGAAAATAACAGATATGATATAAAGTTCCACTGAAGAAAAAGTTGGATATTTATTTCGGAGATTTTAGATTGCACAAATGAAATTTGACAATTTTCAGTTTAAAACGCAGTTAACACCCTGACTCCATATATTCAAGGACAACTTTTAAGTGAAAATACTTCATTAAAAATTCTGATTTTTTGTCTTCAAAAGACTTGTAATGTATACTAAAAGCTTGCAAACGTTTTGTGAAGATACACAAAACATATGAAAAATTATAATATGGAAACTGTGATGGTCATTTTGGGGTCATGAGGTTGGTGTAATCCACCAAGCCTGTAGCAAGAGGGCTTAAAAGAAAATCTGTAGTTTATTTTTTATTTTTTTTGCCTTCATCACCAAAAATAACTAATGAGAGAAATAAATAACCTTTTCAATTCACATGAAAGTTAGCTTTTAAAGAAGCAGAACTTATAATTGATTATAAAACAACCATGAGTAGAAGGAACAGAATAGTAGGACTTAAGTGAATATGCTTTTAACTTGTCAATAAGAGTTGAAAGTTTCTTTTTTCAGCTTCCAGACTAAAAACTGCCTAGTTTAAAGTGGTAATGGTCACTAATACTAGTCCTGCTTATTGATATTTATTTCAACACACTACAAAAGTGAAATTTTTTTCAAAATTTTTTGTAGCCATATAGAAAGCTTTTTTTTTTTTTTCATTTTTGAATAAAAAAAATCACAGCATTTTAACTTATTCACATGATAATTATGAATAACTACATTTGTGTGAAATACATTGTCTCCAAGATGTTTGGTTTTTGAATATTTTAACTCTATGGCTTTGTATTCTCCTGATCCAGACTCAGCCTCTGCACCCAACTGGGAATGCAAGTGAGCCCTAAATTCGTTGATCAATTTAATAGTCTTGTAAACTTTCCTGAAATTATGCTTTCATAAAACATATTCACACTTTTATACTAATGGTGAAAATCACACTGTTTTATTTATAGTTATATTTCTCTTTGAAATGTAGTTTTAACATTGAAAAATATATATCTGAAACTTCGTACTTTTGCATGTTCTAGCCTAGCCATTTTAGGTGAATCTGTGCCTGTGTCTCAGATTTCTTATGGTTTTCATTTTAAATAATGAAGACTTAAAGAATAAAATAAAAACGATGTTATTTTCTAAAATTAATTTCTGCAGTATTTATTTTTTCAACAGTTTCTAATTTTTAATGGTATCTGTGAATGAGAAAACCATCTTTTACAGAATAACTGTATATTACTACTCTACAAGATACATTTGTCTCATGAAATGTTCATACTTCTAATTCACTAAATTGAACTTTCTATTGAAGACAGCGTTGTATGCTGATAAGAGTGAGAATATTCATAAAGTCATATTTTACTTATCTAGTCCCAAGGTACTGTTAGAGAATTCACTTGAAAGCTTTATATTTCATTTGATGTTTAGATGGAAGAGTAACAGTTTGTATTGATATTTCTTACATTCATTATCATTTCTACAATGCCAACATTTAACATGAGATCCTTCTCTCTCTCTCAACCAGAGGTGAAGTAATGTTTTTTTGGAGGCAGGGAAAGGAACAAGAAATTCCAGTAGTCATTTCTTTGAAGGTATTGCCTACACTGTTTGAAAATTTGGATTCTGCTTTATCCATATAATGGTAATAATGTTCAGTCAGAGAGACACATGGTTTTGAAGTGGCTGCACTACCATACCAGCTATGGTTAACACACTAATTTATCATATCTTTTTATTATTCTCAAATCAAATTTTACAAGCTATCTCTATTGTATGTTGGAGACCTTGTTTTTGATCTACTGATTTAGCAGAAGGCTACTACTACTATCAATAATATTTTTTTGTAGCATCAAACCTATTTTGAGTGCTGACACATTGTCATTGGGCTTCACAAATGGATTTGCCTCGACAAGGGCTATCTAAAACTCCATTTTTGTGATTGCATCCACATAAGCTGCACATGTTACAAGTCAAACATCTTGGAACCTTGCTCTTGCGGGTAATTGAGGGAATAATGGTGAATGACGATAATATGCCAAAGAGAAACAAAGTTCTCATCATAGTCAGCAGGGCTTAGAGCTATCTGCTGAAGTTATTGGGCTCTGATCTGAAAAACAGATTCAAGGATGAGCAAAGAAGACTTGTAGCGGATCTGTCGGTTACACAACAAGAAGTACTGTCATTAACCATGGAGTTTCTGCTGATGATGTGGCAAATTGTAACTCAGTTAATTTTTGTCTGATTTAGAAACTGTAAATTGTAATTGTCATATATCATTATATGCTGCAACCTACTCAAGTTTCACTAAAATCGGATAAATCCAAGATTCTTTACATCTGATCCTTGCCAGGCTCCTCTGGTTGAGAAAGAGACTCTTTATTAAACTGGAGGACTGAACACATTTGGTGTTTACAGTATGTAAGTAACTACATTACATTATGAAAGGATATTGGTATTGAGTGTGAAATAAATACAGCTGTTTTTATATTTTTTAAGTGTTTGATGTATTGTTGAATTTAAGCATAAACTTGTAGTGTATAGGTAAATGCTGTTTTTCCCAAAGATCGTATATGAAAATTTTACTCTTTTGCTTGATTTTAATATAACTAGAATAGATTAACTTCCAGTCCTCTGTCTTCAAAAATGATTAATATCATGTAGAAATTTAAACTTGTTTAGTAGCAAAATACTTTGATTTTGTGATAAGAGATGATGAAAACATTGAAAAATTAAATACTAAAAAAATATCTTTACACACATAAAATTTGTAGTAAAGGAACTAAAATTAAGAGTCAACTGAAATAAACTCATTATATGTAATGTATTATAAATGTAGTATTACTTGTGATTTTTTGATTTGAAATTAATTTTTTTATATCAATAATTAATCATTACAAGATTTAATATTGTATCAATATTTTTTAACTTCAAATCAGGCTGCAGTGACAATAATCTGCCTCAGTATGTTTATGTTTCTTTAAAATGGGAAAAGATGTTTGATATTTTAATTATTCATACACTCCCCGAGACATACGTCTGCTTGTGTGTTCTCAGTTTACACTAAAAGATAAATGGAATTGAAACAAATTGGTCAAAAAAGAACAACTAAAACAATATGTATTGCAGTGTTGTGTAATAAACGAAATAAAGTATTTCTGTATATAGTTGTATCCCTATTTTGTACATCTAACATGTTATTTTGAGAAACAGAAAACTCTCTCTCTCATAAAAATCACCTTTTGTGTTCATCAATATTAGAAAAAGAATTACACTTTTAGTGAATAATGATTATAGCTAATAACTTTAATTTTTTAATGAATACAAAATTAGGTTTTTTTATGTTACTTTAGAAAAATTTATTGTTTCACTTTTATTTTCTGAAAGTGTATTTCATCATATTCTGTATATTAATACAGATTTTACAGCTCCTTCAAACATGTTGATAAAATATCTTGTTATTGGAGTACATCATTACTGCTACTCCTTTAGATAACTTTTTCACAGGAGTTAATCATTCCTTTTATCTGGAATAGGTCATTACTACTGCTGTAACTTAAAAACATTTAACATTTCCTGTTTTGATTAGTTAGCTTTTCTTTTGGCACAAGAATGGAAGAGCTTCTTGTATAACTTTAAATCCAAGCATTGGAAAACTTTTCAACTTCTATCACAAAAGGGATTCATAGCTATTGTATAAACTGATTTTCTTTCACCTTTTTTGTTTTTAAAAACTGATTAGATTCATTAGTTATGAAATACGCACTTGTATAATTATGCTAGTGGAGTAAGTGTGTTAAAAAATCATAAGTCCTACTCTTTTATTCTTTGTTATCTGGTCTGTGTACATGAAATTTGGAAAGACTACATACTTCAATCTTTATCGTATATTTCATCTCCACAAAATGTCTCAAGCTTTCTTGGCTCTTTATTACTACCTCTGCTACTGGAGATGGATGGAGGACAGATAACATAAAATGGTAGTGTGGGTAATGCAAAGGCAAGAAATCTGAGCTAGAGAAAAACTAACAAAGGACAATGGATCAGAACCCAAAGCCCGAAGAAGGTACTCCAGGGTTTGGGAGTCCTAGAAAAGAGCTTCAGCTCAATTGTAAGCCAAGGCATATGTACAACCAGTTGAGGGGGGACAAGGCAGAGTGGCACCACAGTGAAGTTGAGACAAAACAACTTTATAGCATGGATGCCGATATAAGGGGAACAAGGAAAAACAATATTCTGAAAAAGAGGCCAAAGAAAAAGGGAACATAAAAATAATAAGAAACAGAAGAGAGTGGAAAATGGTACCATACCCAAGAAGAAAAGTAGTATAAGAACACATAATGTCAAGGTATATCCACATCTGTACTAGAAGAATTGTTTGCAAATTTAAGCAGTGGGAAAGATTGCCCAAAATACACTTTATCATGAATGGGAATTATAGGAGGAAATAAGTTCAGGTCAAGGCCTGAAAAAGGTCACACACAAGACTTCACCACCCACCTCACAATAACAATCACATTCCCTAACATACAAAGAAGCATCCAATGCCATTGTTGTAGTCTATCTAGAGTGAACAAAGTCCAGATGTTCAATAGTTAACAGCATGGAAATGACCATCTATATGCAATTCATGTTGCAGAAAATAAGAGCCACAAAGTCTGCAGAGCCAAATATTTTGAAAATAATATATATATATATTTCCACAACAGATGGTTTTGTAGATACTCATCCAAATGTTGATGTTGAGAAATCTCACAAGCAAAAATAGACGTGTCTTAACACATGAATGTCAAATCAAAAAGTGACGATTCAACAATCAGTTGATGTGCTGTTTCTCAAAATGGAGTCTGCAGACTACAAGGAAGATCATGAGTCATGTCCAAATTTTCATAAAAATACTTTGATATGATAAACAACCTTTGATCACACCTAGCTGTTCTGATTCAGTGCTGCCTCTATGTGAGAACTTTTTTTTGCTCTTCACTAGCCTAGAAGCTCCCACTTACTCTCACATGTTTCTATGTATTATTACAAGCAAATGAGCATGTGACAACCCTCTACCAATAAGAGTGCAATATTGTCACCCACTGAGTTAGATAACATGTTCTGTCAATCTAAATATTAACAGGTCTCAAATATTATATTTTCCATTAATATCTATCTCAGTAACCTAACAAATAATTAAAAAAGCTAGTAACACTAGTGACTAAATTTAATTTTTGAGATAACATATGATCTTTAAGGTACATACCTTTAAATTACTCCAAACAGTATTCAAAACAAAAACCTTATAAAAACATTATTGATAAAAGAAAAGCAAAACTTACTAAATATATCAACACATGGCTTAATTTACCTTTAAAACAGTAATTTAGACAACAAGTATCAATTTTCGTAATTACTAAAAAAATATAACCAATGCCTAAATACTAACAGATGATTTTAAAAGGACAATGCTAATGAAAATGTTTTGGTTGAATTACTGAAACATTAAAATTTTGCATATGTTATTAAACACACTACATATTTCAATTTCTTTGCTAGTTTTAGTACTTCATGTTTAAATTATTACTTCATATGCTTTTAAATGTAATCTTAGTATACAAATCACCTTGAAAGTTTAGTCTTTTGTTGCGTTACCTACATTTTAAGAATGTCATCCTTACATGCCAGCTTTTGAATATTTGCTTTAAAGTACATCTCATAAGTTGCTCTGTAACAATTCTTTGCACTAGGAAATAACTAGCTTAATTTTCCAACTGCTACTCTGTTGGTAGGAAAATATTTATTTCTTGTTTGTTTTTCAGATAAACAAACTTGACTGAAAATACTATATAAAACAGTGCAAGCTATTTTACAAATTTACAAAAAGCCCAATTTCATTTAGCACTAAGCATGCTTTTCGAACCAACTGTTCAGTTACTGAGCCTTTATAATAAAAATTTCTTTCGTTTTTTTAACATTCACTGGCACCCCTCCCACTTCAAAAAAATTAAGTTAAGAACAAGAATGTATATGGAATAAATTATATAACAATGTTATCTGCAGGTCAAAATATACAAAATCTCGCAAATCCTTAACTAGATATTAAAACCTGAACTGCTTCATGTGGGAGCAAAATATTACATAAATCAAAATTAGTTATTTGCCCAACACATTTATAAATATCATACATGCAATTAACTTACACCTGAAATACATCATATCCATCATATCTAGCCTTAAATAGCTAAATTACATACAGTTTGTCTAAAGTGTAAAAAAAACAAAAACATTTTTATGGTGGTTTACTAAATATACAAAGATTACTGAAACAAAATACGATTTGATTAGTAGAGCTGGGCAATTACTGAAATTTGCTAACCTATCAAATACTGGGATCATTAAATGATTACATTAAACTAACTGATTATTCTGATGAAATAGTTAAAAAAAAAGTTTTGGCACCAGTGATGGACAGAGTACAGATACCCCATTTTGTAGCTTTGTACTTCACAACACACATTGACAATATTTCATTTACTATGATATTTGGAATAATTCAAAACAGTAACTATCTGAAACTAATTTCAATTAATTGATTATTTTCATGACATTAAGTAGTTTAATTGTAATTTCAAATACTGAGTAATTAGAATATTCAAACAGATTAATAACTGCACACACTGTTTGATAACTTTTATGACATTAATAGATTTAATCATAATTCCACCTTACTGAATATTTTATATGACACTAATCAATGTAATCAATTAACTAGGAGGAAAATCGTCTTCTGCATATGAAATTTTTTAGAGTTATAGTGTTTTGTATTTGAATGCATAAAGTTTATAAAATAAACACATTGCTCTGTATTTAAAGTAATTAAAACAGTTAAATGACCTTCCTAGACTATTCACATATAAGATTAGGTACACAGAATTCTGAACATATCTGATGGCCATCTCAATGACTGCAAGGTTAAAACTATGTGAATTAAACTTATTCTATGACGAGATAAACCACCATAAAGCTCTAGTATGAAAGACACCAAGTAAGATAGTCTGATCAAGAATGACAAAATGAATGACTTATCTAGTAAAAGACACCAAATTTAGTGACACTTTCTAAACCTGGGTATCCGGGACAACTATTAAAACTCCAAATGGTGACAATACCGGTACTTTAAGTTTCTATACACAAACAAAAAACTTCACACACAAAAGATTAACATATAAACATTTGCGGTCTGAGATGAGGCCCTGAGGGATGACAGATACATTCTTGAAATACTTTTCCCTTTGTAGTGCATAGTACCACCTACACCCACCCCTGCACTTGCATGTATGGTAACATTGTCTGTACTTCCACATTTTTAATTTAATTTTTTCATAGTGTAATGAAGTTTAAAAAGATTCCCATGTATACATACACATTACTCTTTCAAATATACAGATTTCCAAATAATTTAGTGTATACTAAATATTACTATGAGAAGCTACATTAGCTATTTCAGTACAATACATTAGTAAAGGATAAAATTTTGACTAGGACAAATACAAGGGTGTATGTGACACGAGTCCAAACAGGACAAATCCATACAGTCTCACATAAGGAGACTATTTTTTGAAATTTCTTTTATGCAATCAAATAATTTCACAATCTCAGACACCCCTAAAATTGTGAACAGCGGCTTTTGAAGGTATACAAATATTTGGGTTGCCTGAGGTAACTGTAGAGGTTAAAGAATAGGAAAAAAGTATTCACTGGAAAAAATAATATAAATACCAATTCTCAATACACAATAACAGACTATATATTTAATTATTTTATTATTCTTGTTTTGTTTTGTTATTTTTCTTATTGAAGTCAAAAAATGTTCAAAATCACAGACATCCTGAAAAAAGATATAGCAATGTGACAAAGGAAAACAGCAAAAAAAAGTATTCAGATTCATCTCCATGCAGGTCTCTGAGACTAGAAAGCCAAAGACATAGTAAAACGACAAATGTGATTAGATGCAACCTGAAGTTCATGTTTAAGGTTGTCTGGAAAATCTTGATAAACAAATGGATCAAGAATCATCATACTGAATCAACAACCGAAACTGATCCCCTCAAAAGATTCCACTCTTGCAATACAAGAACAAACAGCTCTGACCATACACAGAAAATGTCCTCCAGAAGAAGAGTTGGAATAAATCAGAGTAGGTAACATAATAGGAAAAAAAATGGTAGTGATAATCCATCACAATCCAAGTTCTTTGGTGGGAAGGCCCTGTCAAAACATATATAAAGTACAAAGCCCTCCTGGAAAAAAACCAGTAGACTGAACAAGTTGCAAAGTATTCAAAAGAAGATGCCAGGCAATTTAAGACCAAACTTGAATATCACTGAGTACAGTGTCAAGGTACTTGTAGGAGATACAATCAAAAAGCTCACAAAAGAACCTGAAAAAAATGGGGCCCTATAAAGGCACGACTTTTATGGTAACTAAAAGCAGCAAAGCTCTGATCATGAACGAGGCAATAAGAACAACTAGACAATGGAACCAACTAATCATGGCCAATACCAGACAAAGAAGATGAAGAAGAGGGTAGGCATAGAGAAAAAAGTATTCCATGACAGTCCTAAAGACTCCACTGCTAGGAAATCTTGACCTAGAAATGGAAATCAGAAAAGTATCAGATGACAATGCACTGCCACTACTAATGTATCAAGCATAGGATGGCCAAACCATTGACACAAATAATGAAATAATAGCACATAGAACAACATGGAAAAGAATAATATCCAGATAAAAAACAATATTCTAAAACCCTAATCAACTCTGAATGACTAGCTTTCCCTGAATAAAAAAATATGTTAAAATGAAATACCTTCAATGAAGTAGAGATTTATACACATGTACATATATCGAAGTCAGTCGATTAAAAGATGAGCACCTTGCAACGCAGCCCAACAGGCTAAAGTGTCGAAGGAACATAAAAGCAAATTGGCAATAGAAACAATATCAGGAAATCAAGAATGGCTGACAATTCTAGCTCTGCAGAATCTGAAGGCCAGAGCAAAAGACTGACCTTCATCAAAACAAAAGAAAATGTTGAATGTTAAGCAAATCAAGCAATCACACAATTACGGGTAAATGATCATGCTCTGCAATATAAAAAAAAAAAATTTAAGTCACATGTTTTGTTTACAGCATAAGTTCAAACTCACAAGGAAATGTTTTCCGTATTTCAGAGGCAAGTCTGATTTGAATAAATTTTTATCTTGACACCTTAAGTTTCTGGAAATTAATATATTGCTAAATCTAATAATATCAGCAAGGAACATTACTCTAACCAACCTATCTCATGAGCTTTAGTCATTTCTGTAAATGCTTAACTGTAATTTCTGCAACATAAGGAAATTATTATTCTACTATACTAATGACATTTTAACATATTTTGTGAATTTGTTTTCTAGACACCACTCACAATTAAAGACATGAAGTACCAAGGCTAGTAAATTTCTGCATATTTTTGATCATACATGTATAATATTCACCTTCTGTGGTTAACCCATTAATCTAAAACATTCAACTTTTAAGTTTTATTTGATAAACCTGTTTGGAGTATTTTATCTTATTTTTCTTCTTTCAATATATACTGATCCGTTATATTTGCACCATTTAAAAATTAATGGGTCAAATATTAATTTTAAGGTCTAATTTCAACATTTTACTGTACTATAGTAATGAATAAATGATACTTCTATTTAACAGAGTATTTCCTCTTCAAAATATTAAGTATATTTTCTGTCAACTTAAGACAACTAACTGACATACTGTAATGATTTGTCTTTGAGAAATAAGATCAGTAAAGTTATTTTACAAACTTTTTATTAAATACATGAAAGATTGCTACTATCATTATCTATTTATAACGCATGCAAAATTTTAAAAATATTTTCTGAAAATGTCACTCTGTGCAAGTTGTCTTTATATTCTAAGAAAAAAATTCAGTTTGACAATTTTCATAAGTTAGCTTTAATTGTAGGGATTCTTCTTCCATAATGGTAACAAGGCTTCTCCATAACTGTTTAATATAAAAAACATTTTGCTCTCTGCATGTTATATACTATATTTAAGACCAATGTTTAAAAAACATACTAGTAGCTCTACATTTTCTTAAAGGAACTTTCCTTATCTTCATCATTACTACATGAAAAAAAATGACTAAATCTAGTTTAGATGGTTACCAAAGTTTATTTAGCTACATAAGTTAAGATAATCCTACATCATGGAAAAGTTTGTCATTATAAATTTCAAATAAAGTTCATAAAGGATGCATGTCAGTAATGGTTAAATTACTAGTCAATGCTAAACCACTGAAACTGATTGGCTATTTGTACATGATTCAAAGAACATGAGAACTAGAATTTTGTGTTCAGTTTCAGGAACTTTGTTGGAAAAAAAAATGTTGATTTGTTGGAGAGGGTTAAGAAAAATTCTAACAGGAGGATTTAAAATATATATCATAAGGGGATAGGTCAAAATATCTTAGCATGGTTTTATTGGAGAGAAATATCTTGGCATGGTTTTATTGGCAAGAAATGCTTGAAGGGCATGAGTGAAGTTTTCAATACTGTTAGAAGCTTGGAATCTGCAAATCCATGTTACGTACATGAAAATTAAAGCAGCAAACTATAGAACACAAAGTTTTAAAATATGGAAAATTCAGACAAAACTCCTAATAGACATTGTTATCTTTCTAACAAGGCAGCCATCCTATGAAATAGTCTACTTTCAGATGTGGTAGAAGCTGCAACACTGAAAAAGTTAAAAAGAAGTTCGGATAAGTATTTTAGGGAATAGCATTTAATTAAGAAAAATGATTTCTACTTGTAGTTTGAAATTAGTAGTAGTATAAAATGGGAATAGGCCAAATGACTTCCTATCCTTTGGAAATGTAAAATTAAGCTGGTGGTCAATGAAAGTTTACTGTTAAGCCAAAAAAAGACCAATAAAGGTATATATAGTTGTCCAGTGGTGAGGAAACAAGCAGCTGATCTGACACGAAATACAGAAGTGGCCTAGGATGCATTTAGACATGTGAGCACTTTACTTCCTCCTTGAAACTAAGTGGATCTTGCTGTATCAGCAATGTTATATAGTGTATTACAGGGTAAAATAGCTAATGGCAAACTTCTGGTTCCTGTATTATCCAGTTTTATAATGGTGTTCCTATTGTATTGAGATAAAAAATTTCATACTGGATCCAATACAGGTGAAAGAGGCTTAAATGGAGATCATTAACAAACTAAGGATACATTAGTTCTTTTGTCTTCCACAGTTTTGTTTTGCTACAATATTTATGATATTGTAGGTCCTCAAATACATATTTAATTTTAACATTTTCCTCAAAGGTCATTGGGAAATATTGGAATTGAGCTAAATCATGTAGATAGTTAATAGTAAGTGCAAAGTAATGCATTTATCTGATCATAATTTGGTTTACATTTTTAATATGAGTGAAAACACACTCAACAGTGTGACTGAAGAAAATTATCTTGGCATAATAATAAATTTGGTCAAGTCACTAAGGCATGCTTTTTAAAGATAAAGAATTTTTAGGATACATTTACAGAAATATTAATTACACGACAAGAAAAAAAGGCGAATGTCTTTACACAAGCCATTGATTAAGCCTCACCTTGAGCATTGCATACAGTTTTGGTTTCCTTGTTTTTTGGTTTTTTTTATTATGTCTAAGTTGGTGCTTGGTGCATTAGAGGATACTGAGCTCACTAGAACATGGAAAAACAACAATAAACTGTTTCTTGTATAGTTAAGCAATGTTTGTTACTACAGTAAAATACTTTGGCATTACTTTCATGTCAGTATTCATTAAGTATGAAAATGAAAAGTTTAAAATATTTTACCTCAAAAAGTTTTGAAAGTATTAGTGATATGGAGAGGATGGGAACAGTTTTACTTTTAATATAAATATCTGTCCAAGCCTATCACTTATTTTAATGTTATTCTTAGTCATTTTGTTCATTTTTGTAAGAGTTAACAATAGATCAACATTATACATGTACCCTTGTGAATGTTTTTGCATTCACCTATCAACAAGTGGGGTGTCACTGTTGTATTCCAGAAGGGACCAAATACCATCTATATTAACATCATTAGTTACCCATTCTTGGTAGTTTCCAACACATGATGTGAGATGTACTTTACATAAATAGGAATTCCAATTACAACCAATCACAACATTAGAAAAAAACGTGTGGGTTCAGTATGACATCAACCATTGTTTAGCTGGAAATAAAGGCAGGGAAGGGAAACTAGTGTGAACAACTGTTATTCATTAGTTACCCATTCTTGGTAATTTCCAACACATGATGTGAGATGTACTTTACATAAATAAGAATTCTAATTACAACCAATCACAACATTAGAAGAAAAACGTGTGGGTTCAGTATGACATCAATGATTGTTTAGCTGGAAATAAAGGCAGGGAAGGGAAACTAGTGTGAACAACTGTTATTCAATCATTTGTATAAGTTATGCAAATCAGAAGTTTAGAATATTTTGTCCTGAGACAAAGAAAATAAACTGGTACAACTGTACAAAGGAATATTTAAGGGCAAAATCCCTCAGTAAAATGCATTTGGATCATCCTTTTTATAAACATTACAATTTTTAATGAAACCCCATCATGATATATATATATACATTTAGTAAATCTATGGTGAAACCAGACCATTATTAACATATCTATTCCAAGATTAAACAACTTGTATCTAATCTTGATAATTCAACTTTAAACATACTAAGTTGTCTCTCCCTGAGGTGTTGCTAAGCATCTGTACAGCTGTAGTTATACTAGACTCCTCTGTTTCTGCAAACCAAACTGGTGGGGTTGATGGATAAGTTTCCTGTAAAAAAGAAGTCACTTCCATTTCTGTTAAGTAGAAAGAACAAACACTGTTAAACTTAAAATCTATCCAGTATAGAGACAACTTAAAGTATGGACTAAAGGACAAAAATATGGATGATACACTGGAAGTAATAGATGAGAAAAAGAAAAAACAACAAAAATTACTAAGTCATTTGTATAAAATATGTTTATTTAAAATATACATAGGCTTCTTGTACAAGAAAAAGTCATTTTATTTATTTTCATCCCCATCCACAGTATAAAAGTGTACACACTAACAGTAATGACTTTGTACTTTCATCAAAAGAAAATTGTACTCCATTCCATCCAAACTGAATTACCCAGATCATCACCTAAATATTCATAAACATTTATTTACACGTGTGTGTACTTGTGTCTATATAAGCTCACTTTGTGAAAAGAACCAACAATACAACTCTGTTTTCCAAAGCTACATTCTGGTTATTTTACTTAACTGAATATTAATATAAGTTTGTGTTAGCATAACTTGACAATATGGCACAGTTTGCTATTATTTTGGGGTACCCACAAATGGTCATTTTCTATATCCCTTGCATTGTTATTCACTACATAAACTAGGTATGTCAAAAATTACCACATGATTGTGTTTATTAATTTCACTGTTGACATACTTAAATGCAGTACATTTACTGTTTTGCATGAACGAACACATGAACAAATATATGGTTCATGAAAATAAAATGCTGAATATTGCAAACATTTCATAGGCCCAACTTTAAAGAACAGAAATCAAGCACACAAAACTTACAGCCAATAAAAATAACTGTAATAACATGTAAAGTGTCTCAAAAATCCACTGTTTATTTTTGCAAAAGATCATCTAATGTTGACTTCTGGCTACGAGCAAAGTCTAGTATGCTTCTTAACTGCAGGACGTGTATGCTATCAACATCTTGGCTTTCAGGCCATCGAAGACTAGCTTCAACGTGTTCTATTCTTTCAGTGACCATGGGAGGTGGGGCTGGCATGTTATAATTGTTGTCTTCTTTGGTAAACTCTGGCTCTGCTTCTTGTTGCATGGTCACGTTATGAATAATCTGTTTATCAGACACGTGCTTATAGGTCACAACAGTTATGCATGTACTGGTCCAATACTGTCAAAATTCACAAATACAGCAACACAAAATAAGGAGCCAAACATTGACCTCATTATATCCAAATTCTCTTTATATTGGGACACACTTTAACAGGGTTCTACTGTATCTATTACCCTGTTAACAAATTGCATTTGAAAGGATAAACTTCTGTATAATCTGCATTTTCTATCTACTTAAGTGTTTGCAAATCAGGTATATATTTCACATTAGCCTGAATGTTCAAAAGCATCAATAGATAATATTACAGAATGACAAAGCCTCATGAATATTCCTTTTTTTAGAGTTGTGCTTTTTCTGAATTTAATGACACAGCTAATGCAAATTTCATTCAGAAATGTGGGTATGGTGATGGTAAAGTTATTATACACATTTTTATCCCCTGAAAGCAACTTAAACAATTTCTACTTCTATTGCAAGAACACTTAGTGTTTGCTTATTGTCTCTATTTACCACTTTCTCAAACTTTAATGACTTCAATGAAACTTATTTATATGTCCCAAGTATTTTTGTGACTTGTTTCTGAAGTATCTGGGAGGAATATCATAGTTCTTTAGCATTACAAAGGTAGAAGAGTAATACCTGTATTACATAATGCTTTATTGAAAGGAACAAAAAAACATACAACCAAATGTGTGTTAGTGTATCAAATAAATCACGTGTCACCCACAGGAGGTAGAGCAATTCTGAAATCAGGTCAGTACAAAATATTAGGTTACCTCTGCTAATGTTTAGTTGTATTACAACTACAGATAAGATATGTTGTACCAAAAAGTTTGCTTTATTTTACTTATATCATCATGTAAATCTCAAGAATTATTCCAGATATACCAGCTCTTATAAAACCAAAATATTAAAAAAGTCCTAGACCAAAACTACCAGTGAAATAAAACCTTCAAGGGAAAATTCTACCATACAGCACTGTAGCCAATAAAATCCATCTGAGTAAAATGTTTAAGTGTTTTTATTTCTTTGTAAAATTTTTAGACTTTTATGTTAGTCTCTATATTATGAATACCAATCTACAGGCAATATTGGTTTAGAAAAAAATGAACTCTTCATTATTAAATACATACTTAACCTTACACATACACCTAAGTCCTAAGATGATGTTAAAAATACAAAAGGTGGTGATTACAATCTGTCCAACTATATGTTAGTTGTTCACATCAAATACTTGACACAATATCATTATTAAGGTACTATTTATTGCAATAGTTGAACAGTAAAAGGCTATGTCTGCCAAACACTATACATGGACAACAAGGGACCTTTTGATCTAGCTAAGCCTTCCCATCTCTCAAGATAAACTTTAAAATAAAATAAAAATAATATACTTGCAGCCAGCCCTTATCATTCAAATATTTATCAAGCCTTCTCTTAAACTGCATGCATCACATATGAAGGCAGCCAATTACAAAGGCCAACCATCCTGTTAGAAAAATAAAAATTACTACTAATCTCTCAAAATTGATATCTGTGTTCCCTAGTGCTATATACATTTTTTTCATCATTAGGTACAAAAAAGATTATGCATCAATGCTATTAATTCCCCTAACAACAACAAAAAAAGATAATGTATCAACAATATCAATTACCTTATCAAACTTAAACATCTCAATCAGTTCCCCTCTAATTATTTTTTCAAGAGAAATCAATTTCAGAGACTTACAACCATTCCATTTAAGATATCATCCTGTAGCCCTTTGAACTCTTCCCAACAATTCAATGACCTTCCCAAGATAAGGAGCCCAAGTATTCTAACCCTATTAAATAACCTATGGATCTGTATTTCAAACGATTTCCTGTCAACAAAATTGTTTACATTTAACCAGGTTCTGGTTATTCCAATTACATCAAAACCCTCTAACTAATACTCTAAAGTCATCTTTTATTTCTTATACTTCTAGCATTACAATAACAACATTTCAGCCTACCATTAAAATTACTTCTGTACTTTATTCCTACATAATAATTTTCTCACCATCTTATTTCTTTCATTATTTTGGCCTTCACCACTGTCTAATCCTACTTTAAGTCTGCTCTTTACAGTTGTATTAATAGCCCTTGCAAACAGGCTATCCCCTACCCTATTTAAATGCAAACCATCCATCCCAAAAAGCTCCCTTTTCCCATTGAACGGATCCCACAAATACAACCAGCCAACCTGCTCTTCTTTATTTATCAACCTAAGTCTTGCAGTTAACCCCAGTGACCTACTTATTTCATCCCCACAATTATGTCTCAGCAATATTCCAGACAGAATTAAGTTACATCGGCCCTTTCCTTTAAATACCTTAATCAATCACCTGTACTGATCAATTAACTCCTATGACCTACCCTTTCCTAAATCATTAGCCACTAACTGCACTACAAAGACTTCATCACTGCTAACACCCTTTACTATATCCCTTACTCTGCCAATTATATCCTTCACCCTTACATTATCACCCCACACATTATCCTGTCCACATGCTATACTAAAGGATCACCTATAACTATAACCTCCCTATGTTTATCATTGCTATTCCTATCTATTCCTTTTGTTTTCCTTCCCTCTTCTAGTTCCTTATCTGCACAAGAAGGATGAAATCTGTTACTTAATAGAATCTGCTCATTACAATTAAATTCACTACTTATAGCCCTATTATTACTGTTTCTAACTCCCTGAAAGTCATTATTAGCTAATGCATTATATAAATACAAGAGCTTAAGTTCCTCTTGAAATCCTGCTGCTATTTCCCACAGTATACCTTTTTCTATCTGTCACCTATACTCTGTTTAGGATATCCTAGTTTCTCCTCTAAATTGCAAGCTGCGTATCTTTACTACTACTAGTATTAGCTTCCTTAAAAGTGTATTCCAGTCCTCAACTCCCAAATAAAACCCACACATTGCACTTTGTGCACTTTACAAAGTAAGAGCATTTGACACCTTCACTACTCTTAACCATTAACCATTGTAGCTTGGAAATAAATAATCAACACTAAATACAAGTAGCCTATTGACAACACCCTTAAGCTTAACATTTGAGTTAAATATAATATTCTATCTCTACCTTATCTTCTCACTAAAGTAATTAAGTTTATTTTTAAAATAAGATGATGATACTTATGTACTAATGTGATATATTTATCTTGTTTTATAACTTATCAATAAACTAAATTATGACTAAAGATGCATTACACTTTTTAAATTTAATCTAACATTTGTAATACATCTAGCCTTAGCACTTTTTTCCTGATACTATTATTTACCAATCTTATCCAAACTAATCTTTTTTAGTAATTAACACTAATTACTACAAATAAGATTATTAATCAACTCTTTAAACAGACTTAAGTAAGATATTTGATAACTTCAAGATCTTAGCTTTCAAATATCTTCATATTCTCGTAGCTCCCTCTGATGATTTATTTATTTTAATAGACTTACACTATGTTATTTACATAACATGTAAAGGATAACACCTGATCATTTAAATTGAGTCTTGAGTCTTCCTTTAAACTTACTTGCATCCACCACATCAGAAAGCAATATATATATATATCAAAGGCCAACCATCCTGCTAAAAAAGTAAAAATGTGCATTGAATACGACTCCTGACCTGGCAAAATTTGTATGTGTCCCCTTGTCCTAATATTCTCACCACTAAATATGAAAAAAAGATGATGCATCAGTACTACCAACTCCCTTAATAATCTTGAACACCTCAGTCAGACCCCCCCTGTAACTTTTTTCAGAGAACATTTCTGAGATCTTAACCTGTTCTTGTATGACAACCTCTCCATCTCAAGTATCATTCTAGTACCCTCCTCTGAACATAATACTCCAAAAGAGACCTAACCTCTTTAGGTTTATATTTAATATTTCTTTGAATATGGCCCAAACTCATATTTGCCTTACCACTAGTAAAAGCACACAGCTTGAATGGCTTAAGACTTTTTTCCATGATGCTGTTAAGGTCATTCTTATCAAAATTACACTTATAATGTAAATTATGATAACATGCATGCATTATCTTGCATTCATTATAACTAAAAACCATCTGCTGGCTATTTACCCAACCCACCAAATGACCTAAATCCTTTTGTAGATCAACAGCATCCTCACAGGCAGAAAAATCCAAGACCAAATTTATCTTTTTTTTTCATTGCAGCAGTGAAAGGGTTAAGCAATCTATTGACCTTATCTATAGCACTGAGGTAAAGCAAAAATTCCAACACTGAGCACCAAGATACCTCACTTATGTAATTAATCCACTTTGCCTACATTTATAACAATCCTGCTTTTTTCTTTCAGTCATTTTTCACTCCAATGAACCAGCTTATCACCCACATCTATACAGAGAACTTCAATAATTATGTGGCACCTTGTAAAATGCTTTCTAAAAATCCAGATACAACAAATACACACATTTACCATCATCAACATAACTTTGCATTAGTTTCTTTATCCAAAGCCCTAATGAGCATCTAGATTTACCAAGTAGTATGTGTTTTTTCTACAATTCACTTATCTTTAAACAAATAAACTTTTGGGTAATATTAAAAACTAACTGATGTGAACAGTTACCTCAAATTTAATGAGCTTTAAACACATATATTATGGTGTATGATCTAGCACAGAATGTACTATTTCACATAATTTCCACAATTTATTGACACTAGAAAGATGTTGATTCTGCATAAGTTAAAATATGGGTGTATTTTGCATAAAAGGTTGACACTGCATATTGAATTACCATACAAGTTAAAATGCAGGTTGACTTTACAAAATGGATAAATCCTGCATAACATGGTGATCCAGTATAATAAATTAACAAAGGGTAGTCTGTTCAACAGGTGAATTCAGCATGATGGGTTATAAGGATCTTATTCTGCATAAAACATGGAATGGTGTATAGAAGTAATGAGAGCACAATGTTTATTACAATGCTTATACAATTCTTTCCTGATGATGACAAAACCTTGTTGAAACATTGTACATTTGCTGTTATGTTAAACTTATATTAGAGTTTTTCTTCATTACCCATTCGAGCCATCTCCAACCATTAATAGTCTCAAAGTGGGTTCCTCATCATCAAATATTAAAAGTATGCAAATTTTGTAATTTACACAAGTTATGCAAAATAGTGTACATTTCACATAGCACTAATTACTTATTATATAGTATTAGAAATTGTATCATGCTAGCTGTAACCAATGCAAATTTTATGAAATATTTTCATATTAATTTTAATGAATATTTAAAACTTAAACACTTTGTTACACTTACATATATTATTATATCCATGTTCATTCATTTAATATATCAAACAATATACATTAAAACTAATTATAAGAAATAAAAGCAAAACGTGTCTAGTGATATTACTATTAGTATTACTAACAGTATACTACTAATACTAGTGAGTAGCTATTAGTATTAATAATAATAATATTTCAGTTCTCACTTCTTAACAAGTCAATAGCATAATGCTGCATAGGCCTAACGTTAATGCTTATCAAACTCAATTATCAAATTAATAGTCTGAACTTCGCTAATTTGTTGTGACTCAAACTTCGAAATATAGTAAAACGACAACTTACTGTAATATTTGCGTGAATTTCATATTTCTTTCCATTTTTTCCTACAAATCGACAAGTCAATTCATCGACCGAAGCTGCAACCACCTGAAACCTTTCATGAGATTTTGGGAAATGCAGTTCTAGTGTTTTTATATCTTGCTTTAGTGTGTTCAAACAAGCCATTTTGTCATCTAAAAAACATTACATAAAAACCAAATAATGTTCACTAAGAAAATGCAGCTTCTATGCTTCCTCTCTGGATATGGAACAGAAAATTGCAGTTTAATATATTAACTTTGGACCGTCACTTTCTCAGTTTGTCTTTACTCAATATGGCGTTGTGCACTGAATAGAACACAACGCATGCGCAATAATAACACTAAAAGATCATTCTTTGACAATGAATAACTTTACATGTAAGATTGTCAGATTCATTGCTCTTTTATTTTATTTTTTTAACTATCGAACATACAAGAAAAATTTGAATCTGATCTTTTTTGTACTAATCACTTTGTACTTAAATCATAAATATTTTAGATTTCGTTTATAATGATCTACATTAATTTTTCAGGTTTGACTTGTAAACATTATAACAAAACTAGTTATGGTATTTTAACAAATTATTGCGGCTCAGTTTCCAACTTTCAAAAAATATGTTTATTTTCACTATATTTCTTTCTGGCCTTCTTCTGAGGGCTAGAACGATTGTTAAGAGTTACACCCCTTTACGTGTAACCCCTGCCTTAGGCGAAACAAAAGAAATTGAATTAACCTTATGAAAATTGCTTAAATTAGAGTTATGTGCTGTATTTTTATTCACAAATAACTAACTTTTATTTCGGTTAAATATTAAAAAAAACATGCTTTACACTTCGTTAACAGGGTAAAATAATAATGTTTTGTATTTAATTTCCTCCTGAGTAAAGATTCATTCATCAAAAAATCGCGCTTTGTTTTATTACATCTGTAAATATAGTTTCAACAAATTTTAGTTTGAATGCAATGGAAATTACCAAACTAAACTGTGAAACTTATAAACACAAAATTTCTGAAACTTTCTAAATTTCATCTGCAAGTAAAATTAAATAACATTAACATCTTGAATACAATAATATAGATGAATTTATTAATGTATACAATTCGATAATTTTAATAGTGTAAATAGGTATGCATTGTATATTCGCTCAAACTATACAAAAGTTAGCTGGGCTAGCCGTTTCTAATTTTGAGTTAATAGACTAAAGGGGAAGCAGTTGGTCAAGAGCACCTACGCCAACTGTAATCAAACAATGGGATTTCACCGTCACTCTTAGAACTCATGGGCCTGGTGGTTAGGGCGCGCAACTCACAATCTGAGGGTTACGAGTTCGAATCTCTGTCACCGAACATTCTCGTCTTATATGGTTGCTGACTGGACCAACCACTTGGATGTAAAAATTTTTGCCCCCACCCCCAAGAGGCACAGCGGAATGTCTGTGGAACCATTCAGGTGTATGTCAAACAACCTAGATGGGATTTTGTACAAAGATACCTTCTTGCAGATCCCAAGCAGTGATATAGGCAGTTTTCGATTTTTTTGGTGTCGAAATTGATCATGTTGGGATTGTGTGGCAGAATTATGTTGCATTCGTCCGTAAATGTTAGCCTCTTTAATTTTCAAATATATTTTCAATCAGTTTATTTATTGGTAAACAAAAATATATAAATTGAACTGTATGTGCCAACTACGGGCATCGAAGCTTTGTTTTCAAGGTTTTATTCTTCCCTCTCATTTACCACTGAGCTGCACACTTTCAGAACACTCAGAAGAATTATATAAATATACATACTTCTTTCATAAGTGTTTCATTTTTTGGTCGTCGTTTTTTACAGTATCAACTTTGAATTGAGAAATAGAGCTTATCCAATTTAATAATTTTTTGCTCAAATTTAAATTGCTATAAAAAACTTTTTGTTTTAACTCTGTTTGCATTACCAATATTTATTCCAGGCGAAAACTGTGCCAAACGTGTTTTCATTTATTTGCAAGCATGGTTGACATGCTCAAATTACTTCCTTTCAATTATTTTATTTTAAGCGATATACACCAATTTTTATACGATTTAAATCCTATCATTTTACACATTTTTTTCAGCCTTTTACATTAATTTTCTACAGCTGTAAATTCCAATAATGTCACTTTTTTATCTTTTAATACTTTGTGATAAGAAATATTTCAGCTTATTTGCTTGTTGGATTTCGCACAAAGCTACCCAAATCTAAATCTGAAGTGATAGTTCAGAGTATTGGTTGTTTTAGCCCAAAGTTACACAATTGGCTACATGCCATAATATATGCTCTTTATGGCACTGGAGAACAGACTAGAGGGAAGACGGCTAACCAATGGTGACAACAAACGAGTTTCGGTAGAAAGTATCATTTATAAGATGCTGTAATTCGCGTTCCTGTATTTCGTTTATTTGCTTTTCTTTTAATACTTACGCTACATATATATATATACACATAACAATTTGTAATAATCATAAGCTGATACTTCTTTATGACTTATAATAATACATTATTGTTGAATGATTATGTTGTCATAAGATGTATATTGAAGTTAAATGGATCCTTATTATTGTACTAGCACATACCCATTGAAACAATTCAACGGTAATTTTCCTTAAAATAGTGATGAATAAATATAAAATATGCAGTCAACCCAATCCCTCCGATCAGAACATATATGCAATATGATTATCTAGTAGGTCGTTTACAACCTTCTTTTGTCATTCCTTGTGTTATTTAAATACGGAAATTGCATTGGGTTTTTGATGCAATGGATGCATCCAGCACAATAGAATGCTCAGGTTCACTAAGTAGCCAGGAATATTTTTTCCGCAGGATGTCACCGTTCCTCGTCATTTACTGAGGGCAAAAAAAGACCGCTACCAAAATGGCTGCTTTTTTACAAGTGTTAATTGTGTAAGAAGTGTCAAAGGAAAATATTCAATTAAAATCAATTTATTCGACATGGTACAATGAAATCATACATGTATGCAATACCAACATAATATATATATACAAACCGAACAACAACAAACATATACTCAAGCACGTTACTCTCTTTATGCATTTTCCCATCTTCGAAATATTTTTCAATCAGTCATGGGGGAGGTCCCGTTTTTCTCGTGAAATTTCCTCACAAAAAAAAAGTTAACTTTCTCTTTTTCTCAAATTGACCATTCAGCACATATGAAGAGTGATGGATTGATGTTATCGATATGAAACTTTAGGAATTACAAAAAATGAATAGTTGTCGTGTAATACCTTGAAAATATGCATTTATATATATTCTATGATTAACCGCTCAGCAGATACAAAGCAAGAGAGACATTTGGCTATTATATATATGTTTATAAAAAATTTACTTGAATGCCTACAATTGGATTTACATCTAGCAACATAAAACAGCCCAGTAAGTTTTCTTTTTATTCTCAGGTCAAAATGCATAAAACGTTTTTATTCATAACCTTTCTAAGGATTTAGAAATGAAGTCTTTTGATGGTAAATTTATTAAATTCGAAAATAAATGAGTTATAACAAAAAGTTAATTTTAAGTCACACTGTGACAATGCATAATATATCATACTTAAATGAGATAGTTAAGTTTTTCTTAGGTCTTTTTGTGGTGTTTCATCACAGTTACTACACACAGTGTTCATATTTATCAGTTTCAGTATTACATTCTATTACATAAAAATATATTTTTTTAAATTGTTAATCCCCCAAACTCATTTCTCTTATTGCAGTAAAAACTTTATTAGGGAATAAATTAATCTTTAATACTTTGGGAAATTCTTTCATTAATTTAATCAATAAAATTCATCTACAGAAGGATGATACAGTAAATATTGAATCCATCAATCTAATTTATTTTACCTATCTTCTATTTCTAAATAAAAACTATTAGTACCACAAGGTACTCACCAATACTATTGCTAATAGCTAATTCAAAAACATGACATATAATTCCAGTTAATCCATGGGAATGTTTCTACTTATGTTATGGTAGTATTTGAATGACAATTTGATGTCAAAGATTTTAGACTGTCTATTAATTATTGAGTGCCATGGAGGAAATGTATCAATATTCATAATTTAATTGTGACACAAATAACAATAAGATTGGTAATAATCACACAACAAGTATTATTCACTCAAAAGTTACTGGCATAGATACTTTTATCAAAAAGTCTTAAACACACAACACTCATAATAAGAAACTGAAATGTTCAAATACAATGAAGCCATTTTTGTGAATACCTGTTTGAAAACTGTTCATGTTTTAATGGTAGCAAATCTTTTGATTACAAACAGAAAGGCAAAACTGTATTAAAATTTTTCCTGTAATATTTTATGTCCTTACCTTCAGTTAATGAATGTTAACGCAAAAATCCAAAGGCAGAGGTAGTGGAGAAAAACACTTTTAAAAATGAGCAAATTACATAAATTTCATTCTTTACAACTGTTATGACAGAAATATTATTTGCCATCACATTTCACAAACAATAGTTAATTTGTGACAAACTTTGGTGTTGCCTTATGATAAAATACTCCAAAAGTTCTGTACACATGTAATGGATGGCTTCACAAACACTAATACAGTACTGATTAATTTGTGACAAACTTTGGTGTTGCCTTAAGATAAAATACTTCAAAAGTTCTGTACACATATAATGGATGGCTTCACAAACACTAATACTGGTTAATTTGTGACAAACTTTGGTGTTGCCTTAAGATAAAATACTTCAAAAGTTCTGTACACATATAATGGATGGCTTCACAAACACTAATATTGGTTAATTTGTGACAAACTTTGGTGTTGCCCTAAGATAAAATACTCCAAAAATTCTGTACACATGTAATGGATGGATTCACAAACACTAATACTGGTTCATTTGTGACAAACTTTGGTGTTGCCTTAAGATAAAATACTCCAAAAGTTCTGTACGCATGTAATGGATGGCTCAAAATATTTTGTTTTGGTAGTATTGGATAGGTTAATTCACTAAGGAATGGTAAGTAAAATATGTTTTGAAAAGAAAAACAAACATGACTTTTAATTGTTTGTTTTGAATTTTGCACAATGCTATTTCAGGGCTATTTGCACTAGCTGTTCTTAATTTAGCAATGATAGACTAGTCAACACTACCCATCACCAACATTTGGGTTACTCTTTTACCAATGAATAATGGGACTAACCATCACATCTTAATGTCCTCACAGCTGAAAGGGTGAGCATGTTTGATGACGAGGATTCAGTCATACAACCTGCAGATTATGAGTCAAGCACCCTAACTACCAGGCCCAAAAGACCTTTAAATTAATTTCCATAAATATAGTAATAACATTTGTTCATATGATATTACCATAAATAAACTGTATACAAAACTCATTAGTATTAAATATGTACATTTTAATATTTTGGGTAAGAAACCATATGAACTTGAAATATATGATCAATTGTGATCATTCCACAACTTATGCGCACATGGTTACTTCTTGAATAAAAATGTCATATTCCCAAATAATAAGCACAAAACTTTAAGAAATATCTGTGAAGCTTAGCACAAAAATATGTTCATATATAATGGCATTTTGTGTTGCAAAATAGCCTTTATAAAATGAAGTATAAAATTTTCTCAGAAATAATGTTTTTTCTCATATTTATTTTACTTTATGACAGTGCCATAATTACTGAATCTCATTTTTATGGTCAGTGGTGTAAATACAGCTGTGTTTCATTTTATTATCACTAATATCTCACCATATTATGAAGTTAAATTAAAGAAATATTATCTAGAATAATGAGCTTGTTAAAAGATGTTTTTCAAAACTGTAAATGCTCTAAGTTTTTAAGAAAGGTAAGAGAAATATGTTTGTTTTAGCAAAATCTGTACAATAGCACCTGCACTGTGTTCATTGTTATGAAATATAAAAGACACAACGTAATACTCCAGGTAACAGTTTATTTAACATTTTTGCCACAATAGTTTCAAAGAGGCTATAAATTCAATTCAATTTTCCAAAACACAATATTACTAACACGGACTTCAGTATTTTATTGATCATTTTGCCAAATACTACATATACTCTGATGAGCAAAAAATTAATACCAGTAGGTTCTGTGAGGCTGTCGTTCTTCTTTGATGCCAAGGTGATTCATGATGTCTTGTTCAAATGTCATTAGTTTTGGCTCAAATGTAATTTTGCTTATCTCTTCTGACTTTGTGTCTTTGGGTTGTTCTAGAAATGTATAAAGAATAATAAAATTTAATATACATATATGTGTGTGTCTATACATATGAGCACTTTACCTTTGTCTTTTGGGATCCAAAACAAACCTTCAGAATGAAGTAATAAGGAACAGATTTATTAACATTTAAAATAATCATATTTGATAAGAACTAATTTTCCCTATACAAAAAAAAAAACAAATCTAAAGGAGTTAAATCAATACCTTTTCATCCATATGTTAACCAATCTATGAATTCAAAAAAATTATTCCAGTACATTGAACAAGATTGATACACTTCTTTAAGAAAGTAGACAAGATCACAGACAGAAGTGTGCATTGAGAGCCATCTAATATTATGACTATTTTAATAAAACCCTTAATTTAGAACCCAGCAATGGGTCTATACAGTAAATCATAGTTTCCTTTATAGGTTCCATTAAATATTAGTTAAATGTAACTTTGTTAATTTTATGTGATACATTTTTCTTTATTCTGTGTGAATAAAAATTGACAGTTCAAAATTCTAGTCAATTAATTGTTATTAAAATCTAATTTTATTTTAATAAGTTTCTTTGTTCTGCTTGATTAAAAAACAGATCAAAGCTCTTTATACTTTTTGAAATTCAAGTGGATTGTAACTAGTTTTCACCACCAGTGTAAAATACTTCCCAAACACTTTGTCTTAGTTAGTCAAATTTTCTGAAACAAATTTACAAAAGTGTTATTTTCATATTATTTCTATCTTGTTTTGTTCATAACATTTTATATCCAAACTTGCATAAGAGGAATAACTGTACAAAAAAAATATATATACATAAAATTAATCAAAAAAGGAAACTCCTTAAACACATTAGGAGTGCCAGTTACCAAAGACAAAATCTTATATGTAAAGAAAAACTCTAAAGCATTATTTTCTATAGAAACTAATTTATTAAGAATTAAAAGCATTATAGCTGATAATATTTATAAACCTATAATTTATTTCCAAAGGTTAAAATATTTATCTTTATACCACATTTATTGATCTTGAATATATGGTTTAAGTAACATTATTCTAGCTCAAAGCAGAGAAGCTGTGAAAATTTCCTCTTTAATGTAATGGATGATTTCAATAACTAGATCTTTTTTGTCTTCCTAAAAAATTTCATTGCAAATCTATACAGCTAAAAGAATCATTTTTAAGTGAAGCTAAATGAAGCCAAAACTAATAATATAATCCATAACAATTTAAATTAATTTTACTAATCAGATTATAGGTAAATAAATCATCAAAAGATGAATTACTAGCACAAAGAAATGCAAAATAAACTTCTTGTTTTTGATGAACTATTCTTTTGACATTTTAATCTATACAAAGTAATTTAATTTCCTTTATAGTATTCATAAGGTTGTATTTTCTTTAATAAGAGTATTGTTTTTAGAAACATAACACTTAAAATGCAAAAAAAGAAAAATATTTATGTGATATTAAAATAGCACTTACAAAACTCTTTAATGTGTTTTCCTTGGATATGGGCACTTTTTATCTAAAATTCCATGTAACATTTATAGTTTGTTGAAAAAGTCTGACAAAATGGAGGTTGTACCATAAAACTCTTTCAGAAATCTAGTTATTATTTGTTCAATTTGAGTTTCTTACAAAAATCATTTTGTACATACCTAAATAAAAAGACCTCTCTTTATAATCATGAGTTTCTTCCGCCATCTTAGGTATAGGAATTATGCGTCCAGTTCGTACAGACACACGCACCTTCTCACCTTCATCAGTGTACCTCCACTCTACCTCAGATGGTTTACTGCATTGAAAGATTTTTTTTAATTTTGTAAAGTTTTGGGACAATATGGGATGTACTGGTTCATCTCAGTTATTCCAACCTCTAAACTAAACTAAATAAG
>NW_013665726.1:585802-606115 GCF_000517525.1 Limulus polyphemus | reverse complement strand
AACCTCCTTCACTACACTCTAAATGTGTTATTCATATCCTACAATAATCCTCCTTTACTACACTCTAAATGTGTTATTCATATCCTACAATAATCCTCCTTTACTACACTCTAAATGTGTTCTTCATATCATACAATTTCTAAAAGGAACAACTCAAGTTTAAATTTAATTAGGTAAAAATGATTATGAGCATTTTTCTTTTTTGTAAACAGTAATTTCTTACTGAAATAAATTAGCCACCTCATTCTTTTTGTAACGTAGGGTAAATTAAAGGGTACATATAAAAAGAGACATACATACATAATAGAAAAGTATAAATGATGAATATGCAACAAAAAAAATGTAATTACAAAACACTGTTAAACTTTACATGAATGCTAGGTCCTAAGTTGGAGAACTAAAGATCCAAAAAATAAACATTATAGAAGATAGCAAGTCAAAAATTTAGCATCTTTGAGTTATAAGATAAATACAACAGTCAAGAAACCCCATAATTCAAATTCAAAATGAGGCCTAAAATTGCAGACTTCAAATGTGAAAACAGTTTTTACAAATAATTAGTAGTGACTGACAAACACTTTAATTATTGATTAGAAGTAAGCAAAATGTACTTAGTGTTTTTGGTGTGTCTATAACAAGGATCTGGGTCATCTATGTAAGTGTTCAGCTATCTGTATACTTTTAAACACAACTTCTGAAGGTTAAGAGATTTCAAAGTTCACTTGAATCTCTTGTAATGTTCCTTCAATTTTAAAATTATGGTTTCAAGCAATGGTTTAAGGACAAAAAGGACTTACCTTGATATAATGTTTTTCTAACAACTATATTAAGGAAATAAAACTTCAACAGATTCAAATACAATAAATCAAAGAAGTTTTCTTTTTTAGGATTTTAATACAAAGATACTTAATGGCCTCTACACATAGCCATCTTTAAGTTTGAGCTAAGAGACTAAAGAGATTTTTTTTTTTAATTTCACGCAAAGCTAATTTAGCAGTGAAAGACTAGAGGGAATGCAGCTATTCATTACCACCCACTGCCAACTCTTGGGCTACTCTTTTACTAACGAGTAATGGGATTGATCATACATTATAATGCTCCTACAGCTGAAAGGACAAGTATGTTTGGTGGGATGAGGATTCAAACCCACGACCCTCAGATTGCAAGTCAAGCACCCTAACCACCTGGTCATGCCGGGCCAATTAGATAGAGAAGGCAAGGGAGCTAGTCAACAGAACCTACTGTCAACTCTTTGTCTGACGAACTGATAATCTCTCTTATGATAAACTCACTGTCCCAAAGTTTAGAGCAGCTTATATTTTGTAGAAATGTGACACGCACCATCAATCCTTGATTTATCGTCCAGGCATGTTAACCATGAGGCCAAATTCAAAAAGTATTTTATAAGCAGTTTTAACAGCTGATCAGTTATTATATCTATATCTGTGTGTTTGTTTGTACCCTAACTCCTCCGAGTCTGTTGGGCCAATCTCAACCAAAGTATGTATGTAAACACTATGAAATATGAGGAACGTCCTAAGGGGTCAAATTGAACAGCACCCTATTTCTATTTTGTAAAGCCTGTTGGTTAATTACTCCCAGCTCATTGAGTCAATCTCAAACAATCTTGGAAGGTTGACGCTTTAGATAATGTTGAATATTTTAAAGGGATTCAAGGTCAAAGTATGAAAGTTGCTGGATTGTTTCTCAAACAATTATGCTTTTCTCACGGTCAATGAGATATAGGCTTCTCAAAGGTGAGGTCACTTCAAAATCTTTATTTGTTGGTAAATAGAAAGCAAACTGCAAAAGTTGTTTATGAAGAAGCTTCGTCATAATTTTAAAATTTTGAGATAAAGTTTATGTTCAAGTTATTACTTTGAAATGTATGATTGCTGTTAAACTTGTACTATTTTAATTAAGTTTAAACGTTCCCCATCAGTTGACGGTATTTCAGCTTGTCAATAATAAAACCAATTTTATTTCTTCAAAGGCTGTGAGATGTACTGATTTTAACAGAACTCTTATCAATGGCCTTAACTAACAATTTCTTGAGGAGGGTACACACTATCAACTTACTTCACGGGAAAAAACGTTACGCAAAAATATACCTGTAAGCTCCCATTTTCTAGTTTTTTCAGTATCCTGCCCCTGTACCAGCGTTTGTCTCGGGAGCTGAGCACTGCACATACTGTGCTTTCTTTCCAGTCTGTGTTGCTGACTTGACTTTTACTGTAAATCTGCTGAAGTTGGTTCATCAAACTACCAAAAGTGCCAAAATTTTGTATTACATACGAACAAAGATAATTTTATAGCTCATTAAGTTCCTAAACATTTTGTGACATTATAATGCAATGATGTTGAAAGAGGAATGATAACATCGTAGTGCTATACAATATACAATACAGAGTGGTTCAAAAGAAGTATCACAACATCCATTACTTGAAGACATATCTGTATGTAAGAACTGGATAGGAACAATTAGATGACCACATACTTCTCTCTTTCATTACCAAAACCACCAATTTTGAGAAGAAAAAAAACACAAATTGCAGCCTACCATTCAAATCACCATTTGTCACTGAATTAAAACAGTTCTTATGAACTTCAATAGCTCTAGAACAACAAACAAATAACAGACTGTCTCTCTTGAAGTGGTGGTCTATGGACGGCACTAAAGTGAACCAGTGAACCAATGCATACACAAAGGATATAAATCAATGTTAATAATTCATTCTTCTAAATAATTTAATGGATGTTTAATATAATCATCAAAACTATGGACCTTGGCTAGAACAAAATGTGAGAAACAGACACAGTCTTTTTCTTTTCATCTTTGTTCAAGGTTATTGATGAGTGAGTGTAATTCATAAAAACTGGCCAAATTCATTGACAAATATACTGCTTTCCAATTACATCAACTTCAATACAAAAAAAAACAAGAATTATTTTACGAGTTACTTGTTAATTTTTTTTTATGTATCCATATCAAAAACCTGATATGAAGACGCAGTGCAAGAAAGAAAATATTTTGAATCCTTTAATGGTTAAAAAAAAAAAATAAGATCTACACACAGTCATACTTGGCAAACCAAGACAAAATAACTATTTATACTTCATATAACCAATGTATGACTTCCCAACCTTGCTATTTGAGATATATAACCTACCCATCTAGCCTCTCTCCTTCCTTAGTTGCCAGTTGAACGTACACGGAGTCTGGAGAACTAGCATTACTGACATGAACAGGTATGAATGGAACTAGATATATAACCTACCCATCTAGCCTTTCTCCTTCCTTAGTTGCCAGTTGAACGTACACAGAGTCTGGAGAACTAGCATTACTGACATGAACAGGTATGAATGGTACTTTCTTTTTGGGCTCCTTCTCCATATTTTTTTCTTCATTTGGAGAAATATCATTGTTTGATTGCTTTTCTTCAGAAGTCAACCTCATAGGATTTGTTTTAGACATACTATTACTAAATGGTCCTGTTTTTGAAATTGGTACAGCCGGAGGGGCTGATGATGGTAAACGAGGTATTGTGACTTTGGCTGACCTGCAGATTAAAAATAAGTACTTATCAACAGGCACAGTGCATATGTTTATTTCTTATTGCTACATATCATCTCAGTAAATTTTTTGTGGTTTGTAATTGATTGTATGACAAATTTGTGCTTACCCAAAGCTGTGATGTGCATATAGTACACATAACATTCTCCTGTAGTACATACTTCATATCACAAAAAATTAATTTTTCACAAAATTCGATTTTGGAATACAGTAAATCTGGTTGATGACAATGAATGAATTTTAACATTGTTTTGGTTACCAATATTTTTAACAAATTCCTTTTCCCATTTAAGACACAGTACATTAGGTTACAATAGACTATGAATTTAACATCTTTATATGATTAGGTTCTTATGGTCACTCATTACTTCTAAAAACCGATCTAATTAAGGACATAGAATTATTATGTAAATTTTTACTGTACAAGTATTCTGCACTCCTATGTCACTGTAAAAACTATGTGACCAAGCATCTCTGTCAAATATCAATCAAGAAAATAATTTGATTTATTTAATAAATGAAAGTTTGTTATAAATCAAACACATTACATGTAGGAAAACAGAATATTATTTTGAACTAGTGAACCCGTAGGCCTATGGTCCACATTTACAGGGCTGCTATAATGCAAATTTAACACTTGAACTACTATTTTGTACTTTTTCAGTTTAATGATCATTGACACTATAATGCAAGTTTAATTATTTATGTGCTCTAATGTAAATCAATGCGAAATTTGAAGTCAGCTTTCAGGGAATCCCTGTAAAAGTATTTTTGCAAAATAAATGGGTTCTCTAAGGGATTGGGTGAAAAATTTTTACCTTTGTGCAAACCTCGAGACTGAGACAATTCGTTTGGTGCCACTTAGAAATCAGTGTGACCAGCAGTTTAGAAGGAGTTATGTGACACACACAGACAATCCTGAACTACTATTTTGCACTTTTCCAGTTTAATGAACATTATAATGCAAATTTAATTTCTTTAACAAGTTAGGAATGGGAATTAGTAGGCCTACTTAATTATGTGTTCGAATGTAAATCAATGCCAAATTTGGGGTCTAATTTCGAGGAATCCCCATAAGTGTTTTCGAAAAATACCCAAATTCCCTAAGGGGTCAGGTAAAAAGTTGTACCTTTGTGCAAACCTCAGGGCCAAGATAAATTGTTTGGTACCATTTAGAAGTCAGTATGACCAGCAGTTTAGGAGGAGTTACATGAAACAAACACTGAATCTTATTATACAAACATTATTTAATTCTTAACTCGTAAGAGGAATGATGCTCTTACTATGAAGTAAGAACCCAGTGATTGAAATGATGACTTTTCATTCAACAAAATTTTATTATTTTACCATCAAAATATGTAAAAATGGAAGAAAACAAAACTAGATGTAACAAAAAACATCACTAAAAAAATAAAAAATCTCTAATAGAATAAAAGTTAAAATATTAATATAATGCAGATTATAAGAGCAAAAAAGTATTTTAACTATTTTAAACGCTATAAATCGGATATATTTGACACAACCTTTTTAGCCATTTGGAGCGACAAGCAGATTTACCCCATAGTGTCTCAAAAACTTTTCCTCATAGTACGACAATCGGGATAACTCCCACGTCCTTGAATTTTCCACCTTAATACTGCGCGTGCATACATCACCAAGCAAAAGTGCAACTAGTGAATTTTGATAATGAAAAAGTATTAAAAAAGGTCAAATTCTAAACTTAATTTTTAGTGCATAATTGACACTTTGAGAACTCAACTGAAATTTAATTACGCACTCAAAGGGTTAACTTGAGTGCAAGTAACATATAAAAACACCATCATAAAATACAACAGATGAGTACCAACTTACTGTGGGCCAGTACTGACGGCAAGTTTACATTCTACCAGTAACCCATTTATACACACATCATTATCGTCTTCTGATTTGAAAAGGGAAACCAAAACTGTATCTTGTCCGGGAAGAGTTCCTGAAAAAATTTTACAAGTCCATATTATACACATTTCTTAGTAAATACTTATCAAAAATGTTACTGCACATCAGGATATCAGGTGTTTCCAAATTAGTTACCAATTGTACATGGAATGCTGTTTTTTGCAAGTATACAAAAGAAATGAATTTCAATCTTCCATAGTTAATTCAACCTGGAACATTTAAAAAGCCCTATTAACTCTGTCCGTACTGCTGATCACTAGTAATTCAACCTGGAACATTTTAAAAGCCCTATTAACTCTATCCATATTGACGATCACTAGTAATTCAACCTGGAACATTTTAAAAGCCCTATTAACTCTATCCATACTGCCGATCACTAGTAATTCAACCTGGAACATTTTAAAAGCCCTATTAACTCTATCCGTATTGCTGATCACTAGTAATTCAACCTGGAACATTTTAAAAGCCCTATTAACTCTATCCATACGGCTGATCACTAGTAATTCAACCTGGAACATTTTAAAAGCCCTATTAACTCTATGCATACGGCTGATCACTAGTAATTCAACCTGGAATATTTTAAAAGCCCTATTAACTCTATCCATACTGCCAATCACTAGTAATTCAACCTGGAACATTTTAAAAGCCCTATTAACTCTATCCATACTGCCGATCACTAGTAATTCAACCTGGAACATTTTAAAAGCCCTATTAACTCTATCCATACTGCTGATCACCTAGTAATTCAACCTGGAACATTTTAAAAGCCCTATTAACTCTATCCGTATTGCTGATCACTAGTAATTCAACCTGGAACATTTTAAAAGCCCTATTAACTCTATCCATAAGAGGCTGAAATCTCTCAAATTGTTTTCTCTTGAAAAAAAGAAGAGTTAGGGGGAATCTGATTGAAGTGTTTAAGATTGTAAAGGGAATTGATAATGTTGATGCATCATCTTTTTTCATATTTAACACTGACAATAGTAGGACTAGGGGCCACAAATATAAATTTTCGCAAGGTAGGAGTCATCTTCAGCTAAGACAGTTTCATTTTTCAAACAGGGTGGTTGGCCTTTGGAATGGGTTGCTTTTGGATGTTGTAAAGGCAGTGAGTTTATGAAAAAGCTTGATAAGTATATGAATGATAAAGGCTGGCTTTAAGATTTTAATTTTTGATTATTTTAGTTTAGAGGATGGAACAGCCGAGATGGACCAATTGGTCCCTTGTTGTCCCAAAACATTGTTATGTTATGAAGAACGTGAATTTTTAGATTTTTTCTCATTTTATCTTCAACATAAGCACTTCAAGTATAGTTAATAAAATTTCTAGCATAGGTTGTTCATCAGATATTACTTAATATGTGTTAATAGAAGGAGAGAGAAATACAAATCTGATTGTTAAATATTACTTAATATTTTGTTGACAATCTCCTGCTTTCAAGGAGAACAATCAGAACTGTAAATACATTATTATGATGTATGCTATGAATGTTATTTTCTTTTTGTTTTCTTATCAGTCTTTTCTTCACGATCAAAAGTGAATAAATTTATTAAACATTGATTCATGATTTTACATGTAATTATCACACCATGTGACGTCTTGTACGTTTAACAGCATTCTTGACATCAAATAAAACAAGAAGAATCAGAGAGATTGCAAACCCTTGCCCCGCTGCTCCTTTTCAAGATTGCATGCATTTATATTGAATAATGTCAAATTTCACCCTTGAAAACTCGGAATATCTTTCTCAGATCTGGATCATTTTTTGTAGTATAATAAAGAGGCTTAATCTTAATATGGCCATGAAATTTGGTACAAATCCGATTTCATTTTAAAGAGTTATTAACCTGAAACATTACTTCAAAGTGATCCAGATTTGGATCCTAACCAACTTTGGGAAGAACTGTCCCATACTGATTTCCCATCTTGTCTAAAATTTTTATGTACATCAGTCTATTCGTTTTGAAGATATGCACATGGAAACACAGACACATGGACCAGATTGAGTAACGAAATGAATGTGAATCTTTGTTTTGTTCGCTTGGTTGTTTTGGTGACAAGTTACGATGTAAAATAAGCAGATAATCGAGTACAGGTTGACTCGTTGTCCTGTTGGCAAGTGTAAATAAGTTGTTCAATAAATATTATTTGGTTTTCATTACTTGCTAGAGGAGTTTTTGTTTACAGCCAAAGAACAGTATTTGGGAGAAAGAAGCAGGGCTTCGTCAACTTTTTGAAACTGAAGTTGGAAAAAGTTGAAGTATGCTTATTGGACTTACTATAACTGGAAAACAATTCTTTAGTGCTTTGTTCAGTAATACACAGTTATTTAGAATTTCTTTTAGCACATAGCGATGTCATTTTGATTTTCTTTTTAACAGCTTGTTTTAGAGACTGTTTTTTTTCTATATCTCGGTTGTTAGTCAGAGTAGGCCAGGGAGCTGCAAATTCAGTTAAGTGTGGCTGGATATCAACATTTATGCTAATTGGCTGCAGAATATATATATATACCATGCATTATGCAAAGTATGCTTGAAGAAGGGGTAGGGGGTGACATTTTTTGTTTTTTACTTGCATTTCAAACCATTTACTATTTTTAGATTGTTCAATACAGCTGCTACTGCATTTTCTAATTGTTTATTACACAATGTTGGTTATTTAATAATGCCGAATTTCACATTCTGTTGAAAGTAGGAAATTGTCTTCCTTAAAACAACAGTTTAGTCCTAGAAATCCTTTCTTTCATTAGTCGGTGAAAATCACGTTCAAAGTAAGAGTATATTTCCATTCTTCTTGCTTTTAAAGTATAAATAAATGAATTAATATTAATTTTAGAATATTATGTGTTAGCTATAAGTAGGTAGGTGATTAATCTATATTGTATCTACTTTTCCATTAAAAAAAATAACATTTAAAATGTACTTTCACAGCACTGAGATTGCTGGATTTTATATCTCGTTTTCAGTGCAAGCAATTTATGATGGAAGTTGCTGGAAAAGGGCAGTTGAGCATGAAAGTTAATAGTAAGTTTATGTTACTTTTTTAACATTTAATGTAAATGATATTGAAAGATGTTTCATCTCTTACATTATTATCTAACAGTACTGTAAACTGAGAAAGGTAATGCACACTGGTCCTGAAAATTTGCAGAAAAAATGTATGTTTCGTAGATACATTTGAACTCCTACAATTCAAATAATTTCTCTGTACTTTTGTTATGAGACGTAAAAAATTGTGCCTACAGTAACCTTCATCACACAGAACAGATAAAAAAAAACTGTACTTAAAAAAAATCTTGCTCCAGTAGGAATAATTTCGTTTATAAATATTGGGGTTGAGTGATTACTGTTATAACAAGCTTCGACAAGTCTGTATCATAGTTACTAAAAATAATGCAACTCCTAAAATTACATTTCTTAACTCTATCTGAACCAGAGGGGGAGTCAGTGATATCCTCTGATTTTTTTTCCCTTCTGACAGTAAAAGTACTGAAACAAGTTTCATCAGACATAACAACTTTCATGTTAAATAATGTATAGTTTTTTAGTTTTGTTTTTTAAATTGTATTATTTGGTTTAGTATTTCAATCACCTTGAAGCTTATGAAATTTCTAAAATTTTATTGTGAACACTATTTTGAAAAATATGTTTAAAAATCCTTCGTTTCATCTTAGAATTAAAAATTGTTTTACTGTTAGTTAGAAAGTTGTATTATATATATAAGGTCAGTTTAAATTTGATTATTATTCATACACATATCTTAGTTTGATACTTCATATTGCTGAGATAACAGTTCCAGCTTTAACTGTCTAAAAAATGGCAAAAACTTTCAAAGTGCTGTCTTTGTTACCTTTGTCTGGCTAGGTATTGTGATTTTTTTCAGCAATAGTCTTGGTTGAGATCAATTTATGTGTAATATATACAGTTCTTTTAACAAATAAAAAATTCTTTCATTTATGTGCATTGTTTGAATATGATACTTAAAAATAAACTTCAGTGAAAACGAATTTGAGCCAGTAGAATATTTTGTTATAACCTACCATACTTGCTAAACCTAAATAAGCTTACTTATATATTTTAACCAGTATATTTCCAACACATATAATTTAACACAGAAGCATTTTAAGGAATGAAAAAAGTCTATAGAAATGCCAGAAAAGTCCCTTAAACTTCCCATGTGATTTCTCTGTTCACCACTACACATGCTCTAACTTGCCAATTTCTTGAGAAATTACAAATTACTTCTTTAGTTACTCTAAATACTGATGTACATAGTTTATAACATACTCTATTCATTAGTATTTAGCCATTAAATTGGGCTGTTTTCAAAGCTGAGTTTCATTAGTAATTGTTCAGACTACATGCTGTGACGTCATAAAAGGATTGTTCACTGTCATCACTGGACATGGACCATTTTTTGCAGGACAGTAAAGAATAATATTCTACATATGTTCACCAAGTTTCATCAAACTCTGATGGTTTTTGACTGTTATAGAGCAAAAATAGCATGAAAAAGTGGTCCCCCTGTTAACAAATAGGGATTTTTTTTTATTTTCATGACATTAACCTTCCAAAACGTAATAACCTCTAAGTTGAGTCATAGTACAAATGTATACCAAATTTCGTCCAAATCCATTCAGCTGTTTTTGAAAAATCTTGCTGATAAACACACACAGGGGTGAAAATATAATCTCCCTCCACCTTCAGTGGTGGAGGTAATGAAGGAATATCATTTGAATAACAAGACATGAATCATTTTGTTTTCAAGCAATGATAGTTTTGTAGTTACTATAAATCTATACTTTAGGATGGTTAGAAAAATTCTATAAATACCCTATTTATAGGCAAGACTCTTTAGAACTTCTCAGAAATGAACGTTGGAAATTATTTTTCATTCTTTCTTTGAATTACTCCAATAGCAAAATAAAAATTTTAGTTTATTTTAAAAGTAAACACTGTTGAAATAGAGTTATTATTATTGTTAGATTTGAAATTTGATCTGCAGGCATGCACTTGACACCTAGAAGGTGATCAGCAGTATGGATAGAGTTAATAGGGCTTTTAAAATGTTCCAGGTTGAATTACTAGTGATCGGCAGTATGGATAGAGTTAATAGGGCTTTTAAAATGTTCCAGGTTGAATTACTAGTGATCGGCAGTATGGATAGAGTTAATAGGGCTTTTAAAATGTTCCAGGTTGAATTACTAGTGATCGTCAACCTGTATGACAACCTCTCCATCCCAGGCACCATTCTAGTAACCCTTCTCCGAACCCTTTCCAACAATTCAATGTCTTTCCTAAGGTAAGGAGCCCAAGACTGAACACAATACTCCAAATGTGGCCTAACCAGTGACCTGTACAATGAAATTGTAACCTCTTTAGACTTGCATTCAATATTTCTGTACATACAACCTAAAATCCTATTTGCCCTATCTCTAGTAACAGCACATTGCTTGGACTGAGCCCTGAGGTACTCCACTTGTGATATTAATCCAGTTTGACTGAACTCCATTTGTAACAACCCTCTGCTTTCTTTCTTCCATCCAGGCACTCTTCTATCCAATTTGCTAACTTATCCCCCACACCTCTAGTGATAATTTTTTTTACACCAAATCTATACTCTTACCCTCATCTACATAAGCAGTAATCTTTTCAAAGAATGTCAAAAGACTTGTAAGGCAAGATTTTCCCTTAGTGAAACCATGTTGACTATTCAATAAAATTCTAAACTTTGTATTACTATCCAAAGATAAGACTTGGGTTAATTTTGAAAGATAAAAATATCAATACAGAAATAAGTTGTGTGTGTGTATGTGGCAAGTGCTTATAATGTATCATCAAAGAAATTCACCAACAACTGTTTCCAACAAAAATATATTATATATGCATACTTGTCTGAGGGGTCTACAAGGGACACCTGACCAGTCACCAGTAAAGGCCCTTCGCTCTGCACTAACACACCTGGAGAATTTTTCTGTTTACCAATGAACCTGTAATGCTGCAGGAAGAATACATACACATAAAGAATATTTACAAAAGTTACGAGTCTACAGACTACAAATGCACACAATATTTCAAATATCCAAAGCAAAAATGACATATTCATTTAAGCCATGAGAAAATGCAGTTTTATAATCCAAAGGTAAGTAGAAATAAAAAAATTAAAACTAATTTCTTTAATGAATAAAATTTGCAACAGTTTTGAGTTAAGTATAAGTTCTATTTTAATCACCTTAAGGAGAAAAAAATTACATCACATAAACAGTGCACTCAGGCAATTTGACTAATTATTAACTAATCTAAGGGTTAGAAAAGTTACAAATATTACACTTTTTAAAAAAATTTTAAAAATAATTTAAATACTAAATTGTTTTAAAAAAAGTCAGTGACTTGTATGAGAACTTGGGATAAAAGTTAAGCCTTAGTTGTTAACAAAGTAGCTATAAAAATGGCCATCTGTAATATTTCCAGCCATAGAAAATGGTCATATTGGCAAATGCCATTCAAATGTGAAGCAGTTACATTAACATATCACCCCATAGAAGTAATGGGCAAAAATATTATCTATTACCACTATACACAGTACCAGAGTTAAAATACACACAAAACCTTTTTACAAGCACACACTTACACAATTAAGTCCTTCCACTACAACCCAGTTTCGTTCTTTAACAATATAGTTGACTATTCCTTGTTTTCCTTTGTCTTTTCCAACCATAACTTCCACCTATAAAAATAACAATTTTAGACTTGAGCATTAAACATGTACAATGCAAAAAATAATACTTTAAAGTAAAAATAAAAAATACAAACACCAGTGGAAGTAATCTTGAGAAACAAAATAAAAAAAAAATAGAAGTATTTGGAAAACATTCTTTCCTTATACTTTGTCTTATGTTTTAATACTTGTAAAACTAACAAATTAAAGGAAAATATAATTGAGAGTCAATATTCTTAGAAGCTTATCACAGCTCATTCTAAACACTAAATTCACAGGACTTTTAAATTACTTGTTATATATATCTTTTATCATCAGTTTTAGAAAAAGTGTTGAGAATAGGAATGCATGAAATATAAATCAGTATTAAATACAAGATTATAAGTCCTCATTTGTCTAGTCATCTGATTTTTCTTGCTACTTTTATGTAATTATTATCAAACAAGCTTATTTTCAGTGATGAAAATAAAACTAAATGTACAATAAGATGACAAGTTCTCAACTTAAAAAAAAAAGTATACATACATTAATGATGAAATTATGCAACTCACCCGATCTCCGCGGAAAAATGACCATTCTTTAACTGGTTCAAGAAATATCTTTTTCCTATGTGTTCCAGGTTCATTTGCTTTCCTAAATTCTTCTGTCCAGGGTCTTGACATATTATAACGAAATTTTTTCTTCTTTATTTCCTTCCTTAAATACTGCGGACCTTTAGGAGTCCTCCAACCAACTTGTTCCATTGCCCGTTCAACATATTGCTTAGGAAAGTTTGAATAATCTTTTGGAAGGCGAGACAAAGACTGTAGGATACCAAACAGGCGCATGGTAGCTAACAATACTTTTTCTTAATAGCACGATATAATTTCGTCGATGAATTCTAAACAGATCAACCTTCAGGAATACAATACAACAACTTTTTTATTGTAAATTTAAGACAACAAAACCTAGTACTAAGGTTAAAAAAAAATTTTGCTTAATATAGTATATTTTAAATAATTTTCAAATTAATTTGTGTGAAAATCTGAGACCAGGCATAAACTAATAATTAATTTAAAAAATCAGACATGAAAATATAAAGAAATATTTTTACACGCATACTTCATATATTTTTGTGTTTTGAATTTAAAAAGTATTATATAGTGATGATTTTACTAAATCAGAGACAATTAAGAATTTTTTAGGCGTAGACTTTTTGTGGAAGGGCAATATTTTGACTTCATTTAAAATACATTTGTTAAAATATAATTACTAGATTTTGAACATTGCATGAAAGGTCTAAATAAGTATTTAATACAAAATAACAAATTAATACAAGTAGCTGTATAAAACAGAGCTCTTACTATTGCATTAAATATCTTCCTGTTTTTCTATTGCACATTAAGCTTTAAGCAATATTTTTACTTTAAATTGGTTTGTTATGAATTTTGTGCAAAGCTACATGAGGGCTATCTGCGCTAGCTGTCCCTAACTTAACAGTGAAAGACTAGAGGGAAGGCAGTTAGTCATCACCACCCACCACCAACTCTTGGGCTACTCTTTTACCAACAAATAGTGGGATTGGCTGTCACATTATAACACCCCCACAGCTGAAAGAGCAAGCATGTTTGGTGGGACAGGGATTCTATTTATACATAATTTATTAGGTGGCAGCCAACATGTTAAAACAACTTAGTTCACTGAAAAATTTTGAAATATTCGACAAATTTAGAGACATGAAACTGTAGCAAATTAACGTGTCAAGTATAATGGTACAAGAGATCAGCCCTATTGATCAAGGTATATAACTGCATTTACTAACTACAAGAACTGAGCATTATTATTGAAAGTTTTTGATTTATGGGACTTATATTAAAATAAAGATTTATCCTTATGAATGATTTTTTAAAATTTAATGTCTTTATATTACAATTATGTATTATCCCATGTTGAGTGAGCTTTCCTGGTTTTTTGTTTTTTGGTGAGATTCATGGACAATGAGAGTTAAAGTATAAGAGAAATGTTTGTATATACATATATCTATATATATATATATACTTTTCATGTAAAAATAAAAGCTGTCAGACCAATGAGCTGTTGACTTTTTATTGGGCTTTGGTCTCAAACAATTGCATATCTGTACATATATTTTTTATATTTTTCAGTAAATTAGGTTGTTTTAAAGCTACTACTCCCTCGCACGGCAGACTTTTTACTAAAATAAATGTCTTGGTGCTTGTTGTCACCAATTAGTGAGACGTGGATAACTATTCACCACATTTGATCTCATTAATATGATGTTTTTCTGATTCACAAGACTGTTTAACAAAACCTTGAAGGATGTATCATTATCAACAGAAATTGTTTTTATAAAAAATGATAACTGTATTGCAAAAAATGAGAATAAAATATAAGAACAGGTAAAACACAAGTGATTCATTAGGCCATGGCACTGAGACATGTTTATATCTCATGGCTAAGATCTTGTACTTTTCTTGTTAAACAAATTATATAAACATGGATCACACAATATATTAATTTATAATTATAAACTCAGGCACAGTGGTCCAATTCCAATTCCATGGTTTGCCATCATTTTCAAGTACTATAATATTGAGGTATACAATGCTTGGCTGATACAACTAATACTATCCAAGTAAGACTACTTAGTCTTTGGTTACTTTTCACATGCAGTACCAAATATTTGTTATGGTACATCCAAGTAGTTATCTGTTAGCATTACTATAACATTTTCTTTCTGTTTTCCATGTCCCTTTGCTCAAGCAAATGAAATTATCACAGATATGGTTGCTGTATTATTACTTCTGAAAAATACATCAATAGACGATTTCTAATGTATTATTCACACCTGTGATAATTAGAGTTTATACCTACATTTTCTTAAAGCATTAAATCAATAAATGTGCTGTTTTAATGTTTAGTAACTTTTACTTTGCAGTGTAACACTAGTAATAGTAATACTATAAGCATAACAGTAACAGCATATGATACAGAGGGCATGAATAACAGAAATATTTGCCTAAAACTAAAGTAAAGGACAAAAAGAAAGAGAAGGAAATAAAACTGGTAAATTACCTAAATTAATAATAAATAACTATTTGATACTTTTGCAGTATTCATACTACATATCACGTAACACTTCTATTTAACTCGATAAACTGAACAAAACCTGAGAACCAAACAGGTCCAAAGACTCAAGCAGGCTTAACGTACTTAGTTCTAATAATACTATAGTAATAGTACGTACTTAGTCGTAAGTATTAGCCACCTATATTCACTTAAAATAGTCTGTGGACTACACTAGTCTACGGTCAATATGGAGTATTTATTATACAGTAGATAGTTCTGAGGTTTTCTTTCACTTTCAGAAAGCAGAGTATCCCTATAATTTATAAACATATACTGATATAGCCTGGTCTTGTGGTATTTGCCAAGATTGTCTTAAAATTTCAGTACAGATTTAACTTAAGTCATAAACTTTAAGTTAAAGTACCAGGTTTTTCATACCAAAACAAAAAGTTATCATCTAAACTCCCCCACCTCCCCAATTAAAAAAAAAAAAAAATAGGGATGCAGGATTTAGTTAATGAATATATTTTAGTAAAGCTTCTTGCAACATTCTTACTTTTGAAAATAACCATCGTTCTGAATCATAATTTTGATGCAATGTCTATGTCAAACATAAATCAACGAGGTATAATTCAGTGCAGTAGCCTAATACTTGTTCAGTATGTAGCGCTATGCTTGATTAATCAAAAATCGAAAACTGTTGTTCATCAGAAATGAACTCAAAATATCAAATTCAAATCCTTGCTAGACAAATGCGAATGTATTTGTTTTGAAAAAGATGCATAAGAAAAACGTTGCTATGTGAGTATGTCTGAAAGTTTTCAATGATAATTGATGTTAGACTAAGAGAAGACATAAAGATATGATAATCCATTAAATTGCTTTAGAATACTTAAAAAAATGGTTGTTATGAGTCCAAATAGCATTTCTTTTTCAGACTTTCTAACAATAGCCATCAATACATCACATATATTATTTGTTTAATTATACCGATTTATCGCAGATCCAGTCCCAGCTCACTGGAGTTTTTATTGGTTCTTTTTACTGTTAGCGATTAAGAGAAAATCACACGATTTTTAAACCGCTAAAAAGAATGAACTTGGGTAGGCCAGAGTGAAAGTTTGGAGTGCACGGCCCATCCTCTTAGCACCGGACCTGATTTATCGTTGCTTAAATTTTGGATTGGTGCCTGTATTTACATGAAATTTACATTAATAACAAGGGCAGAATATAATAAAACTATAATACTTGTTAAAACTTTTAGAAACTTTAAGGTTGAGTGCTTGTTTGGTTTGTGATTTGAAATTTGAATGGTGTAAAAACTGAGATAACCGTAAGCTGACGAATATTTGTGCGTAGGTAATAAAAATATTTTGTAAGAAATAAGGGGATAAAAAAAACAACAAAGAAATTACACAAGATGTTGAATACATATATTATCTCATTTATAAAACTTATCGATATCGTAATTTAGGAATATTTGAAGGACAAAACTCGTGTCCTCCAATCAGACATAAAACTGGATCAAATCATGGATATTCCCCAAACAGCAGAGTACAACAAAAACTGACATTGAAGAAAACTCGTCTTTCCTCATTAAGTTATAAATATAAATATAATCAATTGAAGAAACAACAGAAAGAAAAAATAAAACATTTATTGTATTTTATACTTGCTTCATTTTCTTCTCATTAGCTACATAGCTACATTTACTGATTTATTTACTGTGGGACTATATCCATGTTCATTTGCTGCCCCACCCCCCACTAGCACAACGGCATGTCTGAGGACTTACAACACTAGAATCCGGGTTTCGATACCTGTGGTGGGCAGAGCACAGATAGCCCATTGTGTAGCGTTGTGCTTAATTACAAACAAACAAACAAACGATTGCATGCTAATATTTGTAACTACTAGCAGGTGTACTCGCGCGATGCACTGTGAGAGACTTATGAAAGTTAACAAATCATTTATTGATTTATAGAAGTTATAGAAATAATGCTTTCCCAGCTATAAATATAAATTGTTTTTGTTTTTGCTGTATGCCAGAGAATGTATGTATGCTCTATGTAATGAAATAGTAACCTTGAGAAATCCCATTAGTACCCATATTCTCATGGCCGTTCTCCTGGGCAGGTGTACCGTTACAAGATTGGTGTTATTCTCATGGCCATTCTCCTGGGCAGGTGTACCGTTACATAATTGGTGTTATTCTCATGGCCATTCTCCTGGGCAGGTGTACCGTTACAAGATTGGTGTTATTCTCATGGCCATTCTCCTGGGCAGGTGTACCGTTACAAGATTGGTGTTATTCTCATGGCCATTCTCCTGGGCAGGTGTACCATTACAATGTTTTTAGACCTTCACCCATATCTAATTTTAAGTACTCGGAACATTAGTTTCATCGTCACTCAGAAAGTTAGACACAGTTGGCACAATATTTTTACATACATTCTGGTCCATTAATCTCTTCCATCTCTAAATTCTAATCCTTACAGAGCACCAGAGGCTTGTCAGTGACGTACGGCCTCAACTTATCAACGTGTTAAAAATACTTACACGTATCACGTGACTGCTGAAGCTCATAGTTTGATAGAGTGAGTTTTTGAAGTACAAGATAATACCCCGTCTAGCTAGAACCAAGTTTCTCTGGTACTGCAGACATTTACTACAGCAAAGCCCAATATTTTCATTCCAACTAGTGTTCTTCATTGATTTATCACAACGTAGTTTTTTTGACATATGTCCACTTTACTGCTCTGTTGACATGTATCAACTTAACGAGTTACCAATTTCATGGGTTACTTCTTAATATTTTATATTACAATAAGGGGCCCGGCATGGCCAGGTGGATAAGGCGCTCGACTCACAATCTGAGGGTCGCGGGTTCGAATCCGCATCCCACCAAACATGCTCGCCCTTTCAGCCGTGGGGGCGTTATAATGTGACGGTCAATCCCACTATTCGTTGGTAAAAGAGTAGCCCAAGAGTTGGCGGTGGGTGGTGATGACTAGCTGCCTTCCCTCTAGTCTTACACTGCTAAATTAGGGACGGCTAGCGCAGATAGCCCTCGTGTAGCTTTGCGCGAAATTCCAAAAAACAAACAAAAACAAACAATATTACAATAAACATTAGTTTTTTCCCCCTTACCGTCCTGCTACCTGGTCAAACACTAAGATATGCCTGAGTAATTTATCTTATGCTTTAAAGTTACAATATTGGGTAAATTGTTTCATATATTATTCTTAATGAGTACTTAGTGAAAAGCCCAAGACATACCGCTGAGCCACCCGGATACAGGGGACTGAAACTAAATTATATATCAATAAAGATAACATTTAATCCATAATTCAATTAATAAGCAACGATATTAATGGTTACAAATATTACCAGAGTGTCATATACCAATGTCATATATCAATCGCTTTATTCAAAACCTATAAGACTGATTTCAGTCTCTTAGTCTCTATTCGGACATTGAGTTATTAGTCTGAATTTCTTAATTACATAGTCGGTTATACTGTGGATCAGTCGTAGGTTTACGGACTTACATAGCTAAAATCTGGAGTTCGATTCCTCGCGCTGAAAACAAACAAACAAAATCCCTAAATATAGGGGACTTTTTCTCTAGTTTTTTGTATGTTGTCGTTTTAGTGCAAAGTTGCACAATGAGCTAGGTGCACTTTGTCCGCCGCGAGAAATTGAACCCTGGATTTTAGCGTTATATGTCCATAAACTTGCCGCTAACCCACCGGAGGACATTTCTAATTTCAAAACACGGGTTGGATCACACAGAATGTATTTTTTGAATTGGCAATTATGATTAGATACAGAACATTTTATGAAAACTGGCTGAACGTATAAGTAGGACTTGTTTTCTTCATTCTCTCTTGTTTGAACTATACGACCGGTTTCTTTCGTATGGTTCTTTCTGCATCTACAAGCTAAGCTATATGCACTTCCTTTTTTATTTTTTTTAACCAACTATATATTTGCTTCCCTCTTTCCTCAGTAGATCCCAAAGTAATTTAATCAGAATTAATATGTAAAGATCCCCCTTGAAATAAACATTCCTTCTAGGTACGTAGTACCCAATTTTGCATTTGTCATGTAGATTAGAGAAATGGAAATGTAGAAGCTACAAGAAACTTGAAGAGGAAAAAAAAAGTTAACTAAGTTTAAACTACACGGCTTTATAAAATCGTGAAATCTTAATTTTGGAATTGGATGTTTTTGTAATAAATATTTATAAAAAGTTAAAACTGAGAAGTTTTGTATATGCTAATATTAAAGTTACAAGGGGCAAGAAAAAAAAAACAAGAAGAATAAAAACAAACAAACTAAAATACTGAACTTTTTGTTTTGTGATTTCTTAACATCATGAATATAAACAACAGGATTAGGGTAACAAAGTGAATGATATATAGCTACTGTAATTAAAAACTGATTAATAGAAAATAGTCTGAAAACCAAAAGTTGATTACTGAAACGGTATCTGATTAGAAAAAGTAATGTCATACAGCAATATGTTTTCAATTGTAAAAGTGTTTGCGAAACATATGACAATAAATTCAAATGAAAAGTCATTCTGAGTCATTGTTCTTTCTCAATCATAAGTTGTTAACTGCAGAATGATTGAAAATATTCATGTACATAAGAAAAAGAATATTTCAAATTCTCAATAGAAAATAGTTACTATAAATATCATGTTATTTGTTCACAATAAGTCGTTAATTCTTTTATTCCATACAATTATTTGCCTGTTTGTAATAAATTTTCTAGATCATTCTGCAAATATTTGCATCTTTTATGAATAATTAACAACACTCATTCAAAACACATGACTCTATTTGAACATACTTTCAAAATTTACATAAATAAAGTTCCTTGTTTTACTCCTTTGATGTCCCACCAAATGCAAAGCATCGCTTTCTGTGGATGGAGTCCAGGTTTTGGGGTCGGAAGTGATTTTTTTTTAGGACTGGGCCATTGTTTTTGGCGTTTAATATTCGCATAT
>NW_013665726.1:580692-584915 GCF_000517525.1 Limulus polyphemus | reverse complement strand
CTTGACGACCTAATATATTAGGTTTCCAGTGGAACAATGTTTTTGTTTGTTTTCGAATTTAGTACAAAGCTATTCGAGGGCTATCTGTGTTAGCCGTTCATAATTTAGCAGTAATAAACTAGAGAGAAAGCAGCTAATCAACACTACCCACCACTAACACTTGGGCTACTCTTTTACCAACGAATAGTAGGATTGACCGCCACATTATAACGCTGCCACAACTAAAAAGACGAGCATGTTCGGTGACGGAGGGTCGAACCCGTGATTCGCAGACTGCAATGCCAGGCCCCAATGGAATAAAGTGGTTCGTTCATCTTTTAGAACTTTAGGAAAACACAAATGCGACATACCATCATACATTTCTGAAAAATCAGTCGTCGCTTGAAAATTCTAGAAAGATATCAAGTGGGTTCAAATTTGTGTTCTTCAACTTGAAACCATCTACATGAAGAGATAATACAAAGATACCCTTAAAATTAGAAACACTGGATCAAATCAAGAAACAATCAGAGACTTAGAAAACAGTGCAACATGTCTTGTAAATGTCGATGCACGACACCGTGTTATCTAAAAGTATTTTACGTGCGATAACGTAGGTCGTTTCGTATTGATTGTTTGTTAAGGTTTAGATTTCGACATTAATCATAATTTGATTTTAAAATTCATTTCTGTGCACCTTTACAGAACTCCGTAATCACCATATTTACACAAACACACACACACACATATATATATTTATAGTTTGACTCAGCAATAAGCCTCAACTCTAGTCTATCAATAATATTCTTACGACTTCCTTCAACTATGACACTACAAAAGTGCTCAATAATACAGATGTACTTTTTGTATGACAACCTAGCATTAAGTATCAACTTTAATCTTATGACTTTGTACAAGTATAAAATTGGATTCAAAAATGGAGTATTTACTGCGGACACTAATGTTTCAAACTGATTATGGTTATGATACTATTCAATAGTTAATTGATGGGTACTAATTTTGTCGAAATCTTATGACAACTTTGACAGCTTGGTGTATCTTATCATTTTATATTAAATATTCGAAATGAAATATTGTTTTAATAAAAATATATAACAAATGCATTTTGATATGATTTCGATTATTAGTTTAACTTTGATATGATTACTTTGCACTTACATAATTTTTACCATGGCATTCTAACAAAGTAAAACATTTACAATAGATGGCACTACCTTCTTTAAATTATTTTCGGTCAGTTTATAGGTAAAGTGAAGGCGAAGGCGATGTTGAGGCAGGTCGAGGTGATGGAGAAGAAAACGAGCTTTATCAGGACTTCGGAGAGATCGATAAATCCAAGTGCCAAGGCTGGGATCTACAGATTCAATTCCATAGAAATTTTAGTGGGGGGGGGGGAGTACCCCGAGAAAACCCACTTTCACTAGCCGGGACTGAATGAAGCCCAACTAGTGCTCAGGTGAAGATCTAGTGGAGGTTGATTATTTAGAAACCCAAAAGAAACTAAAAATGACAGAGTAATATATAAAAAATATCATATATGTTTATAAGGATTATAGTGGAGCGTCATTATGAATATAGTTTTAAGGGGATAGGTATTTACACCAGGATTTGGGGGGTAGCTGCGATTCTATGGAAGTTTGATGTATGAGGGTTACGGTTGGTAGATTTTTTGTAGTATTTGGTGGCGAGTTCTCGTACTGTTTGTAGTCTAGCATGTTTTTTAACATAGTATACTGGTGCATGATGCCGAAGTTGGTGGGCTAAATGTGCAACTCGGTTTTGTAATTATTGTAGTGTAAAGAATTGGGATTTTTTCATGTTACAGGTTATCATTGAGCCATGATCCTTTAAGGGCCTGATGAGTGTTTTATAGATGTATGTTATTATTTGTGGTCTGCACCCGTGAGTGTGATGGCTTATTTTTTGAAGGTGATCTATCCTGGTTTTAAATTGTTTGATGATTTCGGTGAAATGAGTGTGCCACGTTAATTTGGGGTTAATTGTGATACCAAAGAATTTTGCTGATTTATAAAATGTGATGGGGAAATTGTAGAGATTGAGTTTGGCGTGTTTGATTCGCCTTAGTCTTTTGTTTAATTTACGATACAAGATAATTTTTTGTGTCTTCTTAGGGTTTAGAGTTATTGTGATGCATGTGTTAAAGGTGTAGTCAGCAGTGGTAAATCATCAACGAAAAGAGTGTAAAGTAGCGGGCTAAGAACTGACCCTTGAAGAATATCTGCGTTGATTGGTTTGGTTTGTTATGAATTTCGCGCAAAGTTACACGAGGGCTATCTGCGCTAGCCGTCCCTAATTTGGCAGTTTAAGACTAGAGGGAAGGCAGCTAGTCATCACCACCCACCGCAAACTCTTGGGCTACTCTTATTACCAACAAATAGTGAGATTGACCGTCACGTTATAACGCCCCCACGGCTGAAAGGGCGAGCATGTTTGGTGGGACGGGGATTCGAACCCGCGACCCGCAGATTGCTAGTCGAGCACCCTTACCACCTAGCCATGCCGGGCCTTACCTGCGTTGATCGTGAAAGGTTGGGAGATTGTACTGTTGCTTTTAAATTTCGCGGATCTGTTTTCTAGGAAGTTGGGTATCCATTTAGTGAAAGTTATTGGTATTTTATATTTCATTAACTTGTATTTAAGGCTGTTGTGCCATACTGTGTCGGAAGCTTTTTATACGTCAAGGAAGGTGGCTACAGTGGCTTGAAGTTTGTTAAAACCACTGTATGTGGTTTTTACTAGTCATATGAGATGATCTGAGGTTTGCCTGTTTTTACGACCTTCATTCTGATTGTTTGACAATGTTTTGTTGTTATCAAATAGCCATATTAGTCTGGTTGTTAAGATTTTGTGGAGGAGTTTACCAATGCAGTTAATTAAACTTATAGGTCTGAAGGCACTAAGGGTTTTAGATTTTTGGCTTTTTTAGGGGGAATTAGGACAATAATAGCCGATTTTCATGCGTTTGGGACATATCCAGAAAGGAAAGACAGATTGTATAAGTTAGCGAGGTGAATTAAAAGTTTGGGGGATGAGTTTGTGAGTACGGCGTTGGGGATTTTGTCTTCTCCAGGTGCTTCATTTGTAAGACTTTAAAGGTGGGTTTTGATTTCTGTTGTAATGAATGGGGTTGATATGTTAGTTGTTGGGCTGCGTGATCGACGTGGGGGTATCTTTACTGGAAACGATGTTTAGAAAAACATTTAGTTATCATTAAGGAAAGAGTTGATTTTGTCGTGGTGTTTATTGTCGAACCTAATGTCCTGTTGGTAACAAATGCTTTTTTCGTAATATCGTACAAATAATTCTGTCCTTTGAGTATCGATGGCGGCGGTGGTGTTTTCATAGTTAGTTAACCAATTGTGCAACAGCCCTATAATCATAATTTTTAACTAGCCTATAAAAGTCCAAATCCTCGTGCTAATTTCAAATTCATAAACCTCGTGCGGGGCGAAGGAAGATTGTTCAATATTCGTGCACCTCTGGTGATTAATTATTCCTTTAGAAATAATTAATTTACATCAAAATACCTGACAGGTAGTTAGTATAGGTAAAGTCACATATCAAAGATATAAGAAAACTCAAAAAGCAGTTTCCATGCTTCAAAGTCACGTATGCATGTAATTCATAAAACCATCTTTTTTAGACTTTGAAACAAAAAACATTATTGGTGTTCAAGACATGTTTTCACAAAATCAATCTTTAAAAAAAAATCACATTTTATTAACGCCCCAAGTAAGAACTAATCTACTCTTAAGACACATAATACGTTCACATAAGATGAGGTAATATTCAAGATAATTCATTCTATTTTTCGTTTCTGTTTGTTTTTCTTTGGTCAACATTACTAGTTTGAAGATAAAGAGAGTAAAAGTTCAACCTAACTGACTACATACACTCATTATATATTGAGAATTTGTACACCAAATACTTGGTAATTATACATATATACGTGATTGCTGAATGCATTGAAAGTTTTAAGTTAACTTGAGAGCTCCTTATTTTTACTGTTTCTCGATTAGAAATGGTAAGATTAGCAAAAAGTTGAAGGGAATATTAAAATATTTTATTTGTAAAGTTAATTGTAAACTCAACGAACATTAACTTTTAATTTTGAAGTTTGCATCTAGCTTTAATAATTCTTAATTATTAGGATTTATATGTGTCATATGTATTAAAATGAAAAATCTTGATATATGTTAGCC
>NW_013665726.1:565591-580381 GCF_000517525.1 Limulus polyphemus | reverse complement strand
CGTTATAGAGTTTGTTTTAGCGCGAATGTTGAAATCAAGTGTATCGTGAAGTTATATTCAGGAAGAATAAACCAGTTTTATTAAGTAAGGACTTGTGTCTCTAAAGTTTCGTTGGAACGAAGTTACGGAAAGTTAATTAACAAACGGAGACGTCGCACTATCTTAACTATTGTTTAAGTTTTTAGAAAGCCTTATTTTATATGTTCTTGAGTGCTTTTATTTGGGATTGTTAATTTTCTTATGGAGCTGAAGAGCAGTCTGTATAATGTGAATATACTACTTTAACACACATACATAAATAATTATATATATATATGTTCATCGGAAACATTTTGATATCCACTCCAAACAAGGAATATCGACCTCAACTTCACTTACTATTACAGCGAAACAAGTAACGTTTTATTATTCAGAGCACCGAGTATTTTCAAGTAAGATGCTGAAACATCATCGCTTACCTTATTTGTTGCTAACTGCGATACAATCTCAGAAATTAAATGTGCTCTATTGTTTAAGTGTTTGAGGAAGCATAAAATGAGTGAAACTGAACTTTCCTTAAATGCTAATATCCCAACACGTAACTTTGGAGGCTAAAAATCTAAACAAAATGACTTTCTGTTAAGTGAGCTAGATTGTTTTAAGAGCTGCTTTACAAAGTTAATATTTTATAGATTTCTATTAACATACATAGAAATTTACACTTATTTACGCTTTATTCTAAAGAAATCACACACACACACATATATATATATTACAAACAGGAAAAGTATTTAACCCTAATTGCATACTTTTGCTTGTTTGTTTGTTTTAGAGCAAAGCCACATTGGGCTATCTGTTGTGTCTATCGCGGGGAATCGAACCCTGGATTTTAGCGTTCTAAGTCCGTAAACTTACCACTGTCCCACCGGTGGACTATGATATCGTTACCGGCATAATTGTCAGAGCTGATCTTAAGCCTTTTCTGTAGGGGGACATCAACCAACCGTTACACTTTCAACGTTTGAGTGTGTTTGTTTTGCTAAACTGGTACTAAGTGAACGGAGGGGAATTGTTTTGAAGATTTACCGTCAATTGGATCGCTGATAGACTAACGATGCGTGAAGCGAAGATAACGTCATCGTCCATTGGAAGTTTGTTCTGGATAGCCAAACGGTTGCACGAGTTGAGTCGTGTTCCTTCTGGATTATTTGAATGATTTGATCTGTCAAAAATCCTAGTCCTTATGAAACATACTAAATAAAAATTGAAGTTATTACAGTGATCTAATAGACGAGTTTTCAAAAGTTGAAGGTTTGTGGAGTAAGAGTGAAGTTGTGATATCTCTGTGTAACTGTATAGATTTGTGGAATCAAATGGTAATTATATTTTCATTACCATGCCAACCTGGGAATCGTGAATATGATTGTTTTACATTAACTACTTAAACCATTAAAAAAAATAAAAACAAGAAAAATCTAGCACTAACCAATAACTTGATACACAGATGTGTTGACTAAACCTTTTTTTTTCATAAAGTTAAACTAAGGGAATTTCAAGTAGAAGGTTATGAAAATATTCGAATCATCGCCTCCTTTCAAACTGTTTTGCAGCATACAATACTGTCTATAACATTATGACAGGGTTATATTGCTTAAATCCACAAAATATGAGAGAAGTTTGCAGTCCTCAAATATTATTTTAATTCAGTCTTATTAAATTTTATTTTACCTCTATAATAAAAACGTAAAATCTTCATATTAAATAGATCTCATAACAAAATCTAAAAAAAGCGAATTTCATTTTTACAAAAAAATGCATACGATCTTGATGAAAATTCTTGAATCTTACATGTAATATATCACGATTTGATAACAACGACAGCAATGAGAGACCAAAGACAAGGATACAGTTTCTGACGTTATCTTGATAAATTTGCTTAAGATCCGGATCTCTACTTATCTTCCTGCACAGTGGAATGTAAACTTATATTCTTATACTCACATTAAAACTTTATAATTTTTCATACTTCCTGAGTAACTTAAAGCTCAATTCTAACGTTATTTTTGTGGTATTTATTGATATATTTAATATAAAAACCTGTACTAGGTTTGATAACTGTAACTTACTGCAACTGCCTGCTGAATGAAATTATTTTAATGATAAAATATTAAAAAGCTATTGAAACTCAAATAAAGCGTTGAATAGAAAGTTAAGCATTATTTACATAGCTTCTCTAATTTATATATTACATTTAACTAACATGACAACATTATACTGTTATCAAATATGGTGCAAATACCATAGGTGACTCAATAAGAAATATTGTATGCAAGGTTACAGAGGGTTTCCTTGCAGCAATCACAAAATGAGATGTCGATTTATGTATCACCCTTGCTGCGATTACTTTATTTTTTGTTTTAGACATTGTATAAGACACAAATAAAGTGGGATATCCTTGTAGTAAACAACAGTGAATCAATTAACAGGCTATCCTTGCAGTAAACAACAGTGATGATCAGTGAATCAATTAACAGGCCATCCTTGCAGTAAACAACAGTGATGATCAATTAACAGGCTATCCTTGCAGTAAACAACAGTGATGATCAATGAATTGATTAACAAGTCATCCTTGCAGTAAACAACAGTGATGATCAATGAATTGATTAACAGGCCATCCTAGTAGTAAACAACGGTGATGATCAATGAATTGATTAACAAGTCATCCTTGCAGTAAACAACAGTGATGATCAGTGAATCAATTAACAGGCCATCCTTGCAGTAAACAACAGTGATGATCAATGAATTGATTAACAGGCCATCCTAGTAGTAAACAAAAGTGATGGTCTGTGAACTGATTAACAAGTCATTCTTGCAGTAAACAACAGTGATGATCAATGAACTGATTAACAGGCCATCCTAGTAGTAAACAAAAGTGATGGTCTGTGAACTGATTAACAAGTCATCCTTGCAGTAAACAACAGTGATGATCAGTGAATTGATTAACAGGCCATCCTTGCAGTAAACAACAATGATGACCAGTGAATTGATTAACAGGCCATCCTTGTAATAAACAACAATGATGATCTGTGAACTGATTGACAGGCCATCCTAGTAGTAAACAAAAGTGATGGTCTGTGAACTGATTAACAGGTCATCCTTGTAGTAAACAACAATGATGATCTGTGAACTGATTAACAGGCCATCCTTGTAATAAACAACAATGATGATCTGTGAACTGATTAATAGGCCATCCTTGTAGTAAACAACAATGATGATCTGTGAACTGATTAACAGGCCACCATTGCTTGTAACATTTTTATATGGTAACTGGAAACTTTCCGACAGCTTGCAAGAGCTATATTGTTTTAGGATTTTTTCTCGAGAAGGAGGTAAAATAAAGACCCTAAAATGGGTCACTTTTCCACTTTTTTATATAATTTTGGCTTGCATCATCCAGAGTTGGCTGTCTCGATTAGCATAATATTTTGTATGATAGCTGGAATCTGTTGGACAGTTTATATGGATTATTTTGTTTTAGGAATTTTGCCTGCGAAAGGTAATAAAAACACCCTGAAATTGGGCACATTTCCACTTTTTATAGACTTTTGTCTTTGAATTTAAAGACACAAATACTTAATCAATTATTACTTTCTTCAATAATAAAATAAAGAAGGTAGGGGAATAAATATAATATTGTCCTTTATACAGTTTTTGCTTCCTTAGCGAGTACTCTCAGCTATAAAAAAAGCTAATTTCCTACAATTGTAAACTTTTAGGTTCGTTGCATTCACCCAAATGATAATATATATTAGGTTTAAGTATACAATATCAATTGCTGCTGCTAAAGCAAAGTTATGTAAGACTGATCCGTTTATGACATCTGTGTCCTAAGTACTTCCTTTAGCAAAGTAGTGCACTTTAACGTATATATTCCGATTTTAGTTTTTAAATATGTAATCCACTTAATTAAGTTGAGAGAGATGCTATAATTTAGTCAAGTAGAATGTTAAGCCTCACCAATGATTTTCATGTTTAATATTCACAACAAACAAATTTATTGCCAAATATAACACGTTAGTTACTTTGCCACTCTGTAGAAGATAGCACTTCTATTATTTATTGCTTAAATTTTTCCTAATAAAGAATCTCGATTGCTATCTAGCTGTCATCATTTATTTGTGGATCGATACAGAGAAATGGTGTTTGATAACTCACGACACCATTAGTATAGATAAAAACACTATATGTCACACTGTTAACAAGTATCTATCAAACTTTGTGTAATTCGTGTTTTAAGTGGGGGAAGGAGCACTGTGAAGGTGCCATTAAAAGATATGCATGGCGACCTTCCTTCTCCTTCATGGTCATTACGTGGTATATTTCTTTATTACGATGTGGAGTAGATTCTGTGGATTATTTGTTTATTAAACTGTGTGGTACATGCTTTTGGTACATTTGTTTATTACATTGTGGAGTACATGCTGTGGAGCATTTGTTTATAAAATTGTGGGGTGCATACTTTTGGTATATTTGTCTATTACATTGTGGGGTACATGCTGTGGAGCATTTGTTTATAAAATTGTGGGGTGCATGCTTTTGGTATATTTGTCTATTACATTGTGGGGTACATGCTGTGGAGCATTTGTTTATTACATTGTGGGGTATATGCTTTGGTACATTTGACTATTACATTGTGAGTTATATGCTGTGGTACATTTAGTTATTACATTGTATGGTACATGCTGTGGTGCATTTACTTATTAGAAACACCGAATATCAACTGAAAATGATTAATTGAACAAAATATTATGAAGCCAATGTTTGCTACAAAATTATCTAAATCAGTATTGCGTATGGTTTTAATAAACCAATGTTGACGTCCTTTAATAACTTAAAAGCTGATTCCATATAACCAAAACTTAATAGGTTTTGTAGACAAGGTACTTTTTGTAGAGTCTAAAAAGCCTCTTCATGGTTTAATTCTCTTCATTTTAGTTTGATGATTATGCATCCTTGCTTTATTTTTGTAAGACTTACGAAAAACTTTACAGCATTAAAATAAATGTACGAAAAATATAATGAAAAGATCATGAAACATTAGTGTTATAATAGAACTAAGCTTCGAAAGACATGCGTAATGACAAGTTTTTACAAACAGAAAATAAAAGCGGTATACATATAAAGAAAGAATACATCGGTATAATATAAACAAAAAATGGTGCAGTTGGTATTATGTAGATATAGGAAAGTTTGACGGAGAATGTCGCGGTTTGAAGCTGGTTTTACAAAATATTTAAACCTTGGAGATTCACATACTCTTTACAGTCTGCATCGAATGAGCTACTTTGAGAATAAAAATATGCTTTTCTTCCTCGTAATTTGAAATGTGTTCGTAACGTAAAAAACTCAGGTAGTGTTTTTAAAAATGTACAGTGAAAATGCATTTAATAAAAATGAAACTGGTGGCTATCTGAATAATACAGAAGCAGAAGATTTAAATACATTTATTCAATCAAATTGCATGAAGGTTATACATGTTCGAATATATACATATTTTATTTACTTAAAACGTTTCTGCAAAGCATAATTATTCTAATGAAGACAAATCGATTGTAGAACAGATGTTATAATTAGTCATTTTGAAGTCCAATTTGAAATAATTAAGTAGAAAGGAGCGGTTTCGTTTGCAAGCTCTAGATTGGAGTAATTGTGCTATTGTGCTAAAAATAAGCATTATGCCAAAATCAAAAATATCAGGTTAGGAAACGAAATCGATTTATTTTTCTATCGACATATTTCACCTTATATCATTTTATCAGAAATTTTGGATATTTACTTATTTAAGCTTTGACGAAAATACTTCTTTTCGTTTTACAGTAACAAGATAAGCAGCATAAATAGTCTTAAGAGCACTTAACTATCATTAAATTTTCAAACGTTGGATTATTATGATTTATCTATTTACTTATCGAAATCCTTTCATTATGATGAATAATTTGAGTATTTTGAGTATATAAAATATAGTTATGAATATTATAAATTTCAAATAAATAATAACATTATAATACAAATAAGGGTTTTGATCTAGATTAATTATTGTTGTATTGTATCCTAAATAAGGTTTGGTCTTTGCTTGCATAGAATGTAAACGTGGTGGGAACTAATGCAGTTGTGCAAAATTCTGAGTGGGCATTATGTTTGTATCTGTGCGCTTTTAAATGGCTAGAAATATTTACAGAATAACTTTCTGATGATAGAAACACGTTATTAATAGCAAAAGGACATATACGACACATACTAACCAAAAATGTTGACTATGACTTCAAAACCGACAATGTATTGTACGTCGCATCTAATTTATAAACTCAGCAAAGTTCATATTACTATTTGAACACTCTTAATCTCAAATTTTGTGCTCATCCCCCAGTAGTTCAGCAATAAACCTGGAGGCTAACAATGCTAAAAATGGGACTTCGATACCCGTGGTGGGGACAGCACCAATAACCAGTTGTATAGCTTTGCGCTTAACAACAAACAAACAAGCTTAAGTTTAGTCTCTCGGTGGTTCAGCGGTAAGTTTAAGAATGTGCATCGCTAAAACAAAAAGAAACCCGAAGTTTAAAAGTTTCATCTGTTATCATATTTTTTAATGATAAACATATTAAATAACTATTGGAATTGAAAGTTAAGCATTATTTACCTATGGGTTAGATGATTAAGTGAGTGTGTTTTCTTATAGCTAAGCCATTTCGGGCTATCTGCTGCGTCCACCGAGGGGAATCGAACCCCTGATTTTAGCATTGTAAATCCAATGATTGATTAATTGATCAACAATCATAAAGAAAAAAAAACGTTTCTAAGCTTCAGAATTTATTAAGGTTAGTTTTAATGTATGTTTTTATCCGTTCGATTATTTCAATTATTGCTGTAATAAAAATATTAATCCACGTGCTACTTTGGTTTGATTCAAATTTAATAACATATCGTTGTTAGGAATGACGAATAGATAATTTAAATCGCTACATGTTTCTCTTCTCAACAACTGATCAAAACATTCCATGCTGCATGTTACAGCATTGTAAACAAAATCCGACATTGAAGTTAATGAAGTCTCCTTTAGTATTCATTGTATATCCATTTTAGCCCGCTGATTACTGGAAGCGAAACATAGTGGCGATTGCTGCATTGCGTGATAAGTAACGTGTCTCTATAGGGCAATATTTTTGTTTCAAATTAACATTCAAAACTTCTGGTAGTCACCTTCAAGAAAAAGTGCCTGTAAACTACAAATAAAATGTTAATTATCCTGTGAAGATTACAAAATATTTTTTTTTTGTGGTTAACCAAAATGTGCATAAGAATTTGTGGACAGTATAGTACAATAGAGAATATAAAACACGACCTAAGTGAATGAAAACTAAATAATCCCATAATCATGAGGCCAATTCAATTCTTCTGAAGGAATAAAATATGAAGAGTGGTGCCCAATTATAATGAGTACTGCTACTCTGTTATTCATATATAACTTGCTCATATAAATTCTTATTGAATTATAAGAGAGGGATCAGATAAGAACTCATTATTTTATCTCTTTTTTTTTTTTCCCCACGAGATTATTATAGAAGACACTTCAGAAGAAAAGGTTACGGATTATAAGTTCCGAAATGTTATTCAACTCATGAAGGTCCCAAATCAACACCAACCATCATTCAAAATTCTACACACACATATCGTTTTTACAAATCATTCAACTCAACACAATGACACTTCTTCTGAAGTTCTTTGAGCTTCGAGCGGTTAGATAAAGTAGGCTTTGCAGTCATTATTAAGCATATTATAATATTTAACCGTTCTTAAATACTAGCATTTGTACAGTTTGCGGTCACTCTTGTACCATAAAAATTACGGTAAGCTTGATTTATATGATGAAGATTAAAATTAACCATTTCACATCATCTATTCAGCATCATAATCAAGTATGGATATTTTAAATTAGTGGTTAAATAATGGTTAAATGAGAACACTGCTTAGAAAGAAACAAGAAAGAAGAAAAAGGGAAATAAAATTTGGGATGAGCAGAGTAAAATGCATAATTAACAAATGTAATACATTGTTTGTATTGTACATGAAACTATGTGATAATGATTTTTACTTTGACTTTTCTAATGGTTTGTTTTAAAGAATTGTCGAAAGATGGTGCTGAATCCGCTATAATTTTCGAGAGTTTATTTTTTATTTACGTGATCGTCACAAACTTTTTGTCAGTTCATTATGTGCTAAGTGGTACCGTTATTAGATTTCTTAGTCTCTTTAGCTGCGATTCTGGAACCGATGGTGGGGGGAAAAAAGAGTTGGTTCATCCGGCGTTAAAAAAACAACAAAAAACAAACAAACAACAACTACCGTAAACAATTTTGTCTTTCGTCGGTTAGAACAACAGTATTGATCTCAATTGGTATCCTGGCCTGTTCCAATAAAATATGTTCACTCTTATAAATCTAACTCAAATAATTCAAGTATATGAACTTTACGATTAAGATATAAGTAGCATTCTCTTTTTTTTAAATTATAGTGGAAGAGTTCAAATATCAGAATATTGTGAATATCCATTAAGAACAACAATTCATTCTATATTACATTGCAAGATATATAGACAAATGTATAAAAGAAGAAAAAAAAAGGAAGTTAGAAGAATAATGTATCCACGTATACCAACTGTCATCTTTTCTATAGGGTGGACTTTTAAGCAACATTATAATAAAGCAAATCGCACGAAATAGTTTCAAATAATATAATTTTCTCTAGACGCCGTAATTGCTTAACAGTGAGTTAATTTGAATTCTGTCACGAAATCGAGTTGCATGTTTGATTAAGAAAAGAAAGTTACGAATGAAAAAGTGACAGAATTTAAATTAGAGATTTCAAGAAAATTATTAATCATGAAGATATTCGGAATCTGTCTCATCTTTAAGAAGGTTGCTTTCCGAAATAAGGTTAATTTGCATGAAGAAAGTGGGTATTTATGACTTTTTGTAAGATATTAAAGAAATTATATTCTTTGAAATATGGAGGTGAAGGTGTAATTCCTTCTCTAGTGTTGCTGGTTTCTGTCTGACGCTGTTAAAATGTTTGGTGCGTACAGCAGTGTTGTAAAGGGAATTTTTATATGTATTTACTTAGTGGTCACCAGTCCCTGCAATTTATTATTTCAAAACTCGTTACACAAATTAAGTACTCTGTCTTGTGCTTCACCCAGTGACATCATTGAACATGTTAATTTAAAATTGTATGTGGAATATAAAAATATTTAGTAAAAAGAGCATGTTCTTTCCGAGGAAAACAAAACATTAACGTATACATAGACACGACCTATAACGCCTTTTCTTTATGTGTATATATTAAGCGCATGACAAGTCATTGCGTCATCAATAAAGGAACTGATTACCTATATATAATAATGCTTCATTCAACATAAAATGTCTATATTACAAAAAGTGCATTATAATGAACATAAAATGTCTACTTTACTAAAAGTGCATTATAATGATAACCATATATCTGAAATGAGTGTTTCTTAAAAACTATAGGAACAAAATTACACCAGAGACTGAGAATCATAAATGTTTTTCAGGAAAGTTTGGATAGAACGGGTGTTTTAAAGCCATATTATGTTGCATGATTAAATATCTGTTCTCGCAAACTAACATTGGTTTTACTTTTATGTTTATCTTCTGCTTTCATTTCAATAACACAACTTTGCTCATCTGAATACAATGCCTTTCACTATGCAGAATATTGCGAATACCAATGGCCAGTGCTTAGTAGCTTCATTTAAAGATAGGCCTGATATGATATTTTAGAGTGATGGACGTAGTATCAAAGAAGAAATGGTGCCCCATTAATGCCTTAATATTACTTTCGAATAACAGAAGAATATAGTAGAACAAGATTGAAACTTACAAAGCTACAGGCTTTGGTGGAATCAAACTGCAGAGTCAAGGCAGAAGACCGCAAAAGTGGAGGATCTACTTTGCGAGTTAATTTATTTTTCCCTATTAATAGACAATGCCATTTTAAAGATTTATATATCAAAAAGGTGCTGTTCAGCACACTGAAACCGCCGTTGGATACTTAAAGTTCTTTTTCATATCTTATACAATCACTTTTAATGAAATAACAGTTCGTTTCAAACGCCCGTTCTTTTGTTGTGAAAACTTCCTAACTGTGTTCAAATGATTAACTGCTTCGTCCATTTTTCTTTCAATGGTTGCAGGACTATCAATCACATGGTAGCTATGATCTAGAAGTTCATGATCTTTATCATCGCTCTGTACAGATGTTGTACTTGAGGTAACTGGATCTGGAGTAACAGTCAGGTGTGCTTGAATTGATTACTTTCGTACTAATGTCCTTTTTTTTTGAAAAACTACAAATAAATCCCAACATATAATTGAATCAATAATTTATTATAGCCATTTATATTTTTATATTTTTAATAAGTGCTTCAGTATATGGACAACATGTTTTATTGCTTGACTATTGTTGTAATTATCATATTTTCTAATAACTATTACTTTTTCAGAAATGTTATAGTGTCACTCAAGAAAAAAAACACCTCTATCTATATAGATAGATATAGCAATGAGCCATTATTTTGGCTTACACATAAGGATTAATCTTAAAAGTAACAGTGTTATTATAAATACTCAGTAGTAAATGTCATGTCAAATATATGCTCACTGAATTCACAGAGATGTTATGTCCTTACTTAGCTGCAGAATAGTATGAGTATTTAATCTCAAATATATCAATAATGATCTGTTAATTAATTTCTTGATAGTATTATAGGTCTATGTGTGATATCAATTTATATCGTTTACTTAGTTTTGTTATAATAAAATTTGTCAAGCAGAAGACTTAAACAGAACAAAACTTATGTAAGAATTAATTCAAACAAAGATAAACAGCTGAATATCAGCAAAAATTTTCTCAGAATAAACACTTAACCAAATATCCAACAGTCTAAAGAAATTTTGAAATAATTAGAACAACACACTCCTAAGTAATAATGATAACATACCTTTTGTAGACGCTTTGGAAATGAAAATACAGTGGACAAATCATTATATGTATGATGGACATATTAATCTGTTCTATCAAAACATTTTTCTTCAAAATGTTCAGAGCACAACCTGGAGGCTTTCTTTTGTTGGATGCTACTTGTCTTTCCAAATATTTACTTACAATATATATATATATATTTTCTTGTTTCTATGGAAAGCTGTATAAAATTTGAAAATGCACGAAATCGATTGAGTTGACAACTACCATATCACGATAAAATTAAAAGAAAGTTACAAAAGTTATATGTGGTTAAAAATTAAAGTTTGTCTCAATTATGTAACGTTACTGCCACTAGGACTTAAGTGACTATGTCTAATAATGTAATATGTTGGTAGTAGCAAACCAATTTATATCAATTTATTTACGGAGAAAAACTCATACACATGTAAATAAACGTGAACTTACTAGTGAAACGAAACACTATTAGCTTTTGGTTTGTTTGTTTTTAGACCAAAGACTATCTGCTGTGTCCACTGCGGGGAATCGAACACCGGATTTTAGTGTTGTAAGTCCATAAACTTACCGTTGTTCCACCGGGTGACCAGTTTTTGGCATTTTGATTTCAGGTACAGGTTATAATTTGAAAACTCCACATTGTATTTTAGCAACTGAAAGTACGACAAAGGACCACCAAGATGGCCACTTTATAAATTCGGTGACTTCCCATGAAAGGAACAATGCTCAGTTCCGTTCAATGTAGATATCAGTTGTCGATTCTTTTATTGCCTGTTAAAGTGTTTTGTATATTCAGTATTCATGTAAAATATTATAATAACACTCTATGATGTCTACAAAACGATAAATGCTGCTACATCTACAAATAACATAGAGATAGAAAAATACGAAATCACCTGCTGAGGCGTTGGAAAAAAAAATCTCTTCACCTAAAAAAGTTTCATTCAATAGATACCTATAGTATGCCCAAAATATTTAATTTTGAATAATAAGAAAGTGCAAAGCTAGGAACTTAAATATATTCACATTTTATGCGACTGTGGTAATGAACGGCATAATTCCTAATTTTCTGATTTATAACTAAGTTTTAATCAAAATTAAAACACCAATACTTGAATTACTTTAATTACCAATATTTGACAACTAAAACTTCGTTGAAAGGTTTGGTTTCACTTTTGTTTCGGCAAACACCAAGAAATTTTGCTGATAGTACTATCGCTTTGGAGAAGGATCTGATAACAGTAATGCTGCCAGCTCTAAGAATCTTTGTAGTACAGTGAAAAGTATAGTTGAGAGAAACAACATTATTCAGCTAATCTGTGGAAATCGTTTATAAAAACACTACTGAGAAATGATGAAGTTTGCTCGTCATCTGTAATTGTAATTTTAAATTATCGAATACATTTGAAAATAAAAAACAGAGTATTTGAATTATACTTAATGAAATTATTCTTACATAGTTACTATTTCGTTTGTAGAGAAAATATATTCTTTTATCAGACTTATTATCTTTCTGTCAGCAAATATGCAGTATAACTAATTCTGCTAAAAATACTTGCAACGTTATTCAGGATAAGGAGAGGAATTTATCTCATTATTTTCTTATTTAAGTATTTATTAATGATATTAATTATTATCTTTTGAGTATTTATTAATGATATTAATTATTATCTTTTGAGTATTTATTAATGATATTAATTATTATCTTTTGAGTATTTATTAATGATATTAATTATTATCTTTTGAGTATTTTATTTATTTTTAATTATGATATTTGTACTCTTAACATTTTAGTCCAGAAATAAAGATAAGGTTTACGACTGGTTGATCTCTCTGGATTAGTTTAGGTGACGTCACCAGGATTTAGGTAACTCGACTGTCGATATTGATACTTATTTCTAAACGCTTAAAGATTCTTTGATTTTTGTTATTTAATTAAAAAGTTAAAGCTTTGTTTCGCAACGTGAACTTTATCCGAATAAACTGTTACATCATCTTGTTCATTGACTAATTATTTACTCTAATGATGAGCTATTGTGCTAGTCATTTTCATTCCCTTAATTTGGAAACAAAACTAGCAAAAATTACAGTTTAAAATTCAATAAAATTAGACTTAATGATAGTGTATGACGTGATATAAAATTATACACAGTTTTTAATGTTAAGATCGCTGTATTACGTCAACGTTGTTGTATAAAATATACATTCCTTGCATACATTCTGCATAATAAAAGGTAAACATGTTTATATTTTGTAGAAAAGATTATTGATGTCAACTATTAAATAGGGCGTGATGTGTCGAAACAGTTAAATATTTTATAATGCGAATTAAAGTAGACCTGCAAAGTCAATTTTTTTGTTTCAAATTCTGGTGTTTTACTAACAATACTAATCACATTGACGTTAAATTTTGTTGTGTCAAAAACAAAACCGGAATGAATGAAATCATGTGAATGATTTCAAAGTGACATATTTGTAATATTTATATAAATTACCTTGCTACTATTTGATTTTGTAGCTTTTTTTGTTTCAAGGACATTTCTATTAAATGCCGTTATTAATAACGTTTAGTTGTTACTATAATTAAATGCTGCTATTAACAATGTTTAGTTGTTGTTACTGTGATTAACTGCTGTTAGTAACAAAATTTAGTTGTTGTAACTAATTATTAAGTATTGTTATTAACAAGTTTAATTGTTACTGTGATTAAATGTTGTTACTAATTAGGCTTAGTTATTGTTATTGTGATTAAATGCTATTATTAATAAGGATTAGTTGTTGTTACTAATGGTTAAGTACTGTTATTAATAAGTTTAATTGTCACTATGATTAAATGTTGTTATTAATAAGGCTTAGTTGTTGTTATTGACTATGTGCTGTTATTAACAAAGTTTAGTTGTTGTTAATGTGATTAAATGCTGCTAGTAACAAGGTTTAGTTGTTTCTATTATTAACAATGTTTACTTGTTGTTATTGTGATTAACTGCTGTTATGAACAAAATTTAATTGTTGTTATTAATGATTTAGTACTGTTATTAACAAGTTTAATTGTTACTATGATTAAATGTTGTTATTAATAAGACTTAGTTGTTATTATTGTGATTAAATGCTGCTGTTAACAAGGTTTAGTTGTTGTTACTATCATTAAGTACTGTTATTGACAAGTTTAGTTGTTACTGTGATTAAATATTGTTATTAAAGAGAATTAGTTGTTGTTACTGTGACTATGTGCTGCTATTAAGAAGGTTTAGTTGTTTTTACTGCGATTAAATGCTGTTATTAACAAGTTTAGTTGTTACTATGATTGAGTGCTATTATTGAACTGGAAAGGGGTGGCTTGCAAAGTCTTTATGACATCGCGTCCTAAGTATTTGTCCCAGTATTTGGTACAAACATCAATTTTTCAGTTCTACAAAATGCGGATACTGAAATTACCGTTTCAATCAAAATGACCCTCGTTTCCTGAATTAACATAAACATCTTAAAAATTCCGTTAAATAGATATTTCTAATACTTTAACTGACAGTTTGATCTTTTAAGAGTCAGACTACGGGCAATCGATTTTATAACAAACAAATCGGTAACGTAACCATTTCGGTTATCATAATTTCCAGAAATCGGGTTTCGATACCCGTGGTTAGCAGAGCACAGATAGCCCCTTGTGTATCTTTGTGCTTAACTACAACACAATCTGAGGGTCGCGGGTTCGAATCTGCATCCCACCAAACATGC
>NW_013665726.1:560543-565570 GCF_000517525.1 Limulus polyphemus | reverse complement strand
GCTTAACTACAAACAAACACATTTTTACACACCAGTCCCATCGCAGCTGGTTCAATACACACAGATACGTATATATATATATATTTATTTAATTAGTTTCGTTATATGAGGTTTACTAGATTAAACTATAAAATGACAATGAAATAAATATTCTATATTTTCTTGATAAATTTAAATGGGTCTCACAATAGATGCAACCCGTAATAAAGGTGGACTTCTAAAAGTACGTATGATGAAGTTAAAAGTTGTTCCTTTTTAAAATAGCTCAATATTTCTTTTTAAACTGCATAGCATTTGGTAATTAAAATACGTGTACGTAGGTAAGAGAAAAGTTGAGTCGCTGTAACAGTAGCTTAAGACTAATTCAGTCAAGATACTGATAAGACGCAAAGAAACAAATTAAAGTTGGTATTTAACGTAAATTCAACTGTTTCAAAACTGTAGGGGTTAAATAGCTTAGATATGTTCTCCTACTGGTACACGTTCGATAATATAACTTACAATAAAATAACACAAATACAATAATTCAACATTTTACTTCAACAGCGTGCCTGTTTTGAACGTTTCGCACAACCTAAACATTCTAAGAAACGAAAAAATTACACTTAGCGGTAGAAATTATTCATAAGATGCAGGAATAATACAGTTCTAGGATAGGATGTTTGTTTATCTTGTATACATCTGTAAAGAATAAGTTTGAAACGATTATTAACCCAAACTTATGTGCAGCATCTCATCTGATATTGCTTTAGATTGTGATTCTTCTTTACGGCAAACGTCATGCAGATTCAATATTTTCTGTGATAGTTTTCGTTTTGCTAGACTGAGACATATTTTAAATAGTATTTATCACTCTTAGACCTTTGACTTTTTCCAACTTCATCTCTTTCAGCCGGATTAAAAGCGCTACTCGATAAGCTTAAGACATAGCTACAAAATGTCTTATATACTTTCTATATATAATATATGATTCATAGAAGTCACAGACTTCTGTAACTTTCTTTAGAATAAGAAGAATTTGAATAAGACTTTTGAATCTTGTGTTCCATTTATCGTCTAAGAACTAGTTCGTACGTTTTACGTTAAAAAGGTGTCTCCGAGTTTTGTTACTGTGAATCGTTCGGTAAAATATAAATCCTTACACGGATTTACATTCTGCCTTTAATAAAGAAATAAATTTCTTAGCAAAAAGGGAGAACATATATTTTAAGATTTCCTGTACTCGAAAACTATTCAACTGGTGAAAATAAGTCGATTTCATAAAAGCTCCACATTTATTACTTGAAAGTAATACAAAATAAAGATACACACACACACACACATAAACAAGCGAACATCGATAACGGTTTACTCTAGATTACGTAATGCATTAAAATTTGTAATTTACAGTAACCCCTTTAAACAACGAGCTAAAATTCTTAAATAAAAAGTTTCATGAATACAAGTTTTGAAAGTTATTGGTTAATTAAGTTACCAGAAAATACTGTTAGGTTTACTTCATAGTAGCCAGTATATTGAGACTTGTTTGTGACGTTCACTTGGCTTGGTTTAATAATATCAGTGTAATTTCCCTTGGGAATTTTTATATATTTGCACGCCACGACTACATTTTCGACTCGAATTGCACAATTTATTTATAAAACAAAATTACTGTAATAAAAGATTTGTTAATTAACATAATATGATCTGTTATTTAAAGAAGTCTTTAAAAAATGAGCCGTGTGGATTATCTTGAAACAAGTGTAAGTTAAGGCACTTCACACGAAAAAAAAAAAGTGTTTTAGTCCACTTCTTAGGTCCGTCTTCAGGCTCAAACTGTGTAAACTTTTTGATATGCCTTACTGACGTTCCAAATTAATATTTTTGATTAAGTATTATATAGTGAAAAAAATCCACTCAAATTAAATTGTTTAGTTTTAACTTAAAAAGGCGTTCCATAAATATTTTTGACTGTATCATAAATTTAAGAGACAGAGTTTGTTTGATAAATCTAGAATCCAAAACTCAAATTTTAAAGTTTTTGTCGAAGTCAGCACAACTCAGCTTTATTCTGCAAAGTGGCAATGTTTATCCGCTACGGATAAAACACGCAAATAAATAGCAGTTTTTTAAGTATAAATATCTTATATAAACAAATACAAAGCTGTGAAAACAAGTCAGCTGTGTGCATGTTGAATTACAAAAACGTGTTTTCAAAAGCGATGAAGAAATAGAATCCTATTTCAAGGTAGAGCACAATCACGTTATCTTTTGAAAGCGATTTTATGTAGCTACTAGACAGTTGTATAGAACACTGGAAACGTTTCTTTTAGGAAGAAGAAACTTGGTTTTTAGCCTCAGATTATCTGTCAATCGCAATGCCTTATCTTTCTTCCGTTGACTTATCTGTCTTTCAATGTGTCTATCCACCTAGGTCTATTAATTTTTTTTCTTATTGTGAAAAAAGGGAATTTTGGCTTTTAAAGTAGACTTACTTTAAGATGAAAATTAGGTCAGGTTAACAATTGTGTTCAAAATATATGTCTGCTAAGTTGTAACAACTTTATTCGACTGTGAGTTATTCTCCAAAATGGTAATAAAACATACGCGTAACCAGTCATTTAAGAAGACGAAAAAGTGACGCACATTCAACTTTAAGGAACAAAAGATTTTTAAGGTTGATGCTGAAAGATAGTTGAAACTTCGATAAATAAAATACTTTTTCTATAGGGTATGCAATCCCCTTATTAGTATCTTTCGTGCAAAGCAATTATTGTGTAGAATAGAAATTTGAGAGTATGTCAGGATGAACCCCCTGCCATTCGCAATTGTTAATTTAACATTAGACAGGAAAACAGAGGTATCTCCAGTGAATAAATGTTCTATGACCAGTGATACTAAAAAAAGGCAAACCAAGAAAAACGAAGACCTTCAAATAGAACAACAACAAATATTAAAACGAATTTGGTGCCATCAGGTGTTACATGATGAAACAAGCAACAAAAACTTCAATATTTTAAAAAAAAACTTGAGAACGTCTTGTTTATCTGTAAAAATATTTCACGCGTTTGTAAAATTGCTGAATGAGGATATGATTCAAAATACCCCCTATGGGTGTTTCTCTTACCTTAACATGCTACACTGAAGATTTTGGTTTCTATTAGACATTATTAGCATTTTCAATCTGAGCAGTACCGTATGTGCAGATGCGCTAAATTAAGTAAGTCAGAATTACCAGGTTTCAAGTATAATCGTCCCTATTTTAAATTACCTACCAGAAGAGAAAAACAGGAAGTCAGCAGCGCTCACATCCACAAAGGTGTTTTTCTCCCAAATTTTATGCCCTTGGTTTTTAGAATTTGTGATTTCAAGAAATCTTCCCCTGTGTTCAAGAATTAGCAGAGCGTTTCAGATTTTTAGAATTTATAACTGTACGAAATATAGGGTGGAAGAGTGTTCAGATATTTCGATTTTTTTTTATCTCCAAAAACCTTCCTTTATGTTGAAGGATTGTAAAAGTGTTTAGTTTTTTATTATTTTTAATCTCAAGAAATGTTCATTTATAACCAAGGATCGGAAGAGTGTTCAGATTTTTAATCTCCAGAAGGTTTTTTTTTTATATTCAAGGAAAGGAGGAGTATTCACATTTGCTTTCAAGATTTCTCTATTAATATGATAATGAATGGTTGAAAAAAAAAAAAGTTGCGTTAGGCTTACTTTTGGACAGCTAGGACTGATGTTTTTTGATTAGTATATTAACCTATTTCGTTTTCGTTATCCGATCATTATTATAATGACTAATAATGTGGCAATTTATTGTACTCTAAGTGAGGATGGTCTTTTTTAAGGAAGCTCTTGATAAATGAATCTACGTCTTATAATCAGAGATTGGCAACCTCACTGTCAGCCCCCTGTCGATTTTCATGACATAGATTTCTTCTAATAACACCCAAGAGACTCACCTACGATATCTGGCAATAAATAAGTGGAAAAATGTTGCCTAGCATTTATCTCATGTATGACAATCATTACGTTGTGCAGTAAACATGTCCAACGAAATACATAAGGTAATATTTAAGAAACGTTTAGCTAAGTGTTCAGGAATTGGAAATCTAGATATTTATATTTGAAGATTACGGTATTTCAAAATTATTTACTGAAAGTCTATTTTTTTCAAACGATATACAGTTTTAAAGATAATTTAGGATGTGTGTAAAAGTCATGTTTTGCAGTTTGTTACGTATGACAATTTCTAATAGCCTAAAACTGAGTTAAATTGTAATTTAGATTTAGAAGTCAAATATTTGCCGATATATCTTCAATTTATGATATTTGCCAACAAGATTGATACACACAGTTTTCTCTTTTTAATACAAATACGTTTAAATATACAAACAGCAATACAATTTACAATAACAGTTATTACAAATAGTTATTACAAACAATGACTTATATACAAAAGTTTTACAAACTTATAAGCAATATAAAGTCTTCTTTCTAGTCTGGAACTTCCTTGATATCTTATCTAGGGTTGACGATGAGCGAGTTAATTTCGAGTTGACGTAGGTACAATTCACTTAACAGGGAGCTAGCTAGCACTGTAGTTCTCGCTGATCACACGCCGATTACAGGTCGAGTTTCCACCGAAGACGTTAGGTATTGTTTTCGTAAAAGTATTAATGTCTGATGTTAATCCACTGAAATTAAATGGTTTGTAGTGTTCGAAATTTATAAACGTTCCTAGTCAAATATCTTAAGTTCCCGATTAATTAGCGTTATAACAATCACAGTTATAGCTTCCGAAGTTTATAGCACACCAACTATAGCAAACAAATGATAGATACTCTCTTTTTTGGCGCGTCGCGTTGGTTATATTTATAGGCGTGTGGTGAGTTTCTCGAAAATTCAGATTACGTAACAATACTATCGTTTACGTACACACATATATTGTTGATTCTTACACTCAAGAACCTTCTACAACTTTAGACAATAGGCGGGAATTTCGCAATACATATTTAACACTATAAGCTTAATTTAAACAAACGTTG
>NW_013665726.1:542483-559462 GCF_000517525.1 Limulus polyphemus | reverse complement strand
ATATATAATTATAAATCCGTTACAAGTTCCTTGTTCATTAGGAAATACTTTACGCTTTTGATCTTATTCTTCATTATTTCATGAGGAGTTTTGCAGTAAATTTGAAAGTTTGGTTCAAATTTATCAAAAGGGTCCTGTCAATTATAATTCCATTACTTCCGTGAAATAACTAATTAAACTACTCATAAAATAGTATTTTAGGCAGGAAGTTTGCTGAATTGTTGGAGTAAAGTAATTGTAATCGCCATATTAATTATTAATATCTGGGTAAATATAAGGCTAGCTTTCCGAATGTCGATAACATAGAGGTCGTTAGTCGTGGTTTAAGGTGTTATTAAAACCGGTAATGCTTGTATCATTGATGTAAATTGTTTATTACGAGTTTTATACATTGTATGCAAAAATAGTCTGTATGATTGGATACTAGCTGACTTACCCGTTCTACACAGGAGAAAGACATAGAAACCTCCTGTGTGGCAGAGGGGGTGACAAATCCGAAAGCCGACTAACCTTTGACATTTCTCAGGGGCCACAATGGTATATGCCAAGTTTGGTAACAATCGTTCTAGCGGTTCGCAAGTTATACACACGCATACTTTTTTCAAATAATGGTTTTGAATTTAAATAGCATACACAATTTGAAACATTTTAACAAATTAAAAGAACTTTAGCTTCTCAGTTAAGTTAGTTTACGTACAGTTTATTAAAATATGCTTATAGCCAAAAACAAGGAAAACAGAAATTTCACGAAAATATGTTGTTTACACACTGAAAAACTTGTAAAGATTTCTCTCTCCCTTTCTCTCTCTCTCTATATATATATATGTGTATATACATACGCACATTTTTTACATTATCGTGGTATTGGCATATAAAAAAAATTAGGTTTAATTTGAATAACAATTTCATTTAAAACACAGGTAAACTGTCCACGTCTTTATAAAACTAACATTTTTCAGACGATATGTAGAGAACTCTTTCGATAACTTGAAATAAAACTTGTGAAATGAAAAGCTGTTAAACAATTTATCAATATCAAACACATCACACTTTCAAGATAGTAAAATCTGACATGTACCTCTAGGACTCCCGAGGGGGTGGTCATATTTGAACACTGATGCCAATGTTACTTCTCGGGGGCTCTAAGGGTACACGCCAGGTTTGGTGACAATCGGTTCAGCGATATGCCAGTTATAAGCAAACACACACAAAGACTTTTGTCAAATAATTCTTTGGATGTTGGCTTCATCATATTAACTGAATTTTTTTAACTGTGTCAAAACTGTAAGTGGTGAAATAAGATATATTTTGTCTCTTTGATTATTACTTTTTGCACCTATCTATTAGGTGATTAAATGATCTATTAAGGTGGTTTTGAGGAAGAAAGATTTCGTCGTAGGAGCTTATTTATTTGAAAGGCTTTAACAGAATTCATCCACTTTTTTGGAGCTTGTTCGAGGAAGATGTTCCTCAAACTGTTAGAGGGATCTTTATCATGTTATTCCACCACAGAAGCTTTATGTTCATAATCACCTTTAGACTCGTAAACACTAATTATATTGATCTGGAGTTGTCTGGCTTTCTTAAGAAATTACTTTTCATATTTTATGTAAAATTTGATTTGTTCTATTTTCACCAGCTAATTCGTGTCCCCATGCGGTGGCTCAGTGATAAGTCAGAGAGCTTATAACGTTAAAAATCGGGATTAGATACCCGCAGTGGGCAGAGCACAGATACCTCATTGAGTTGCTTCATGATTAACAACAAAGAAACCAACTAAGGCATACCTTGTTATATCGAACCCACACAGATCCCCACTGTTGTGTCATTATAAAATATGCTTTGAAAAAGTAGCCATCTTTTCAGTCGTCCCTGCTTATTAGGTGGCGACATTGGAATCAATATAAAAAGAAGTTACCATTTAAATGAAATATTATTTCTAACCAGTTTTTATTTTTAATAAATGAGTAGTATGGATCTTGATATGGGTTTTATTTTTAATGTGTGATCAGAACTACTTACCTCAAGGTTTTTGATGATGTTAAAATCAATAACGAACTAGTTAAAAATTACAGTTTATGTTATAAAGTTTCTCTAAAAAATGAAAAAAACAAATATATGTGGAATGCTGAAATGATACGCGAGCATGCAGTGTATTTTTTATCTCAAATTTTAAGACTATTAATAGATGTCATAGTATTTTATTTTTATTTTTGAAGCAATAGAAACTTAGTTCACATACATTGTTCTACAAAAATAAAACAGAAAAGGGTAAAATACATTTTACAGACTTGCCAACTTTAGGTGAAGTGAAAGAGGATTTCTCTAAAGTTTAATTTTGAAGGTTTTGCAATATGCTGAGCAAGGATAAAAACCTCGGGCTATGATGGATTGACCGTGGAATTTTTCCAAGAGTTTTGAAAGGAATAAGACTCGTATCATCAAATAAGACTAGCTTGTGGTTCATTTCCTATTTCTCTTAGGAATGCGATCGATTTTTTACAGCTTATGGTTGGGAAATGAATTTCACATAAGTAAAAGAAGTCTTAAGTAGTTTGAAAGCAGCAATTACGTTATTATTATTACGAAAATAGTCACAACAATCTAAAAAGATGAAATAAAGTTTGGTGACTTTTTTAAGTCTTAATTGGTAAAAGTCAAGAAATGGTTAAGGGCATTAAAACCCAGTTTTTCACAGAAAATAAAATTATTTGAAATTAACAAGAAATTAAGTTTTATATAAAATTAAAGCATCCAAAAGGAAATTTCGTAAAACATAATTTCAAAATCTATGTAAAAATAATCAGGTAATGTTGCCCGGAGAACGTTTTTGGCTTGCAGCATGGATAAATATTGTATATAAAACATTACATTTTTATTATGTTAGATAACTTTCTTTCTTCACATTAATTTCTTTTACCAGCAATAATACCAGCATTGCTTTGTGAAACTATTTTTGAAAAACTATTAGATTTGGATAGTCATAAACTAAGTCATCTATGATCTTCATTGCAGCACTCAATTAGTTGCTATTTTATTAGAAAATATAAGTATTTCAGGCTAATAAATATCAGTGTAATCTAATAAGTATTAATATCTGATACTACATTTTAGGCATATAAAAGTTTCAGGTCAATATCATGCCTTTATCAACTGCTACCTTGTTTAAATGTATGTTTTTATCTGTATAATTTTAAAGTTTTATTTCTTTAACTTATATGGCGTTTTATGCTTGTATAAATACATAAGACATTTATTTTATTCTAAGTAAAATAAGAATTAACCTTGTAACTAAACAGATTTCCCTTCTCCAGTTTGTCATTGTAACATATTTTAATGCAGGTCACGAAGCTTTTTGAAATATTGTCATTGTATTGGAGAAACTAACATTCATATGATTTTTCTCCACAAAAACGAGATCTTATTTTAATAAATTCATTTCGTCAAAGATATTTATCGTAAAGTTGTTTGCATCTACTCTTCCTTTCAGAGTTGTAACATAGTTAAAGTGTAATTTGGTAACTCTTGTTCCGTCCTTTTAACAACACTTTGTAGTTGAGTAACCCACGTGTCACTGTGTTACAAATGAACTTCGAGTTCGAATGTGTTTTCTTCAAGATGTGTTGACCAACTTTCGAAAGAAAAGCAATTACCTTTTTTCGTAGATAGACGGTCTTTTCGAATCGCAGTTCCAAAGGAAAAAAGTAGTTCGGTCTTTGTTAGGATTTTATAAATCTTCCTTTTAAGTATTTGCAATATTTTCCATTTAAATATCTGTATTCTGGAAGAATATAAACAGCCTTCCTAGTAAAGGGCAGTAACGCCCTCTTCCTAAAATGTGGCTTCTCGTTTGTGCCTACCAGTTGAAAGGTAATGGACAATTCCAGTTTGTAGATAAAGTTGGTTGACTGGTTGTTTTTAAGTGCAAAGCTACATAATGGGCTATACTCCAATTTTCATACAAAAATTACAAATTTAATGAAGCTATATATATATAAAATAATACAAGACAGTTATGAATCAGTTACATTCAGGATATAAAGCTAGATTTCAATTTGCTGATAATGAGTTAGTGCGCCCAAAGTATTACTTGGTTTCATTATCTATATAATATCTTTTTAGGAAATACACATGAATTAAAATAATCTCAAGACCAAATACGATATTATGAATAACAAAACATTGAAATACAGGTAGTAAGAAGTTTCAAAAATACTCTTTATTTCAAACGAATTGACGCATGGATTGGTCCTGTGGTAGAGCTCTAGATTGCGGAGTTGGTAATCCAGGTTCAAATCTGTGTGATATTACAAAATGTTCTCTGCACTTTAAACTCTGGATGCATTATGAAAATGACAAGTAATACCTTTCACGTAGGCGGTAGGATGCTGCTGCCTTAGCCCTTGTCTCTAGTTCAGAAATAGGAACGGTGGCAGGTAGCTTTACCGGCTTTATCACAGATATAAACTGAAACAACAAATCGATAAGATTCATAATGATGTCTCATGTGATTTGATGATTTATTTAACTTACGCATTTTCGAAGTAAAAGCCAGCAAGTTGTAAAATATAAAGGTAGATTAATCTTGTTAAGGAAATAAAAACTACAAGTGCTATGACATAAATTACATTTGAAAGTAAAGTACGTTTCGTTTACGTTAAGTAGCACAATCCGTCAAGTAGCGAGTGAGGTATTTATCTTGTTTAAATAAATTATTTCAAGACTGTCCAATGATATTACAATTTCAAGAGATAGTTTCTTATAAGGCCAAGAATGTTTCGTTTCCTTTACGTTAAGTTCCAACGTCATCAGTCAAGGTTAAATAAATTATTCCAAAATGTCCTATAAGATTACAATTTCAAGAGATAGTTTCTTATAAGGCCAAGAATGTTTCGTTTCCTTTACGTTAAGTTCCAACATGATCAGTCAAGGTTAAATAAATTATTCCAAAATGTCCTATAAGATTACAATTTCAAGAGATAGTTTCTTATAAGGCCAAGAATGTTTCGTTTCCTTTACGTTAAGTTCCAACATCATCAGTCAAGGTTAAATAAATTATTCCAAAATGTCCTATAAGATTACAATTTCAAGAGATAGTTTCTTATAAGGCCAAGAATGTTTCGTTTCCTTTACGTTAAGTTCCAACATCATCAGTCAAGGTTAAATAAATTATTCCAAAATGTTCTATAAGATTTCAATTTCAAGAGATAGCTTTTTATAAGGCCAAGAATGTTTCGTTTCGTTTACGTTAAGTTCCAACATCATCAGTCAAGGTTAAATAAATTATTCCAAAATGTCCTATAAGATTTCAATTTCAAGAGATAGCTTTTTATAAGGCCAAGAATGTTTCGTTTCGTTTACGTTAAGTTCCAACATCATCAGTCAAGGTTAAATAAATTATTCCAAAATGTCCTATAAGATTTCAATTTCAAGAGATAGCTTCGTATAAGGCCAAAAATGTTTGTTTTATGTTCATTTTGTAGCGCATTTTCAAGCAGTTTTTTACTTAGTTCAAACATAAATTTTTGTATTTTCTTTGAAAGGGGTAATGACGACTACAAACGTAGTGAAACTGACCTTAATTTCAAAACTATTAGATAACTTCACGTTTAATTGTTGGAGGTATAACTCTAACGCTAACTAGCTATGTAAAAGATATTTCGGTCAAAGCACGATGAAAATGTATATTCTAATGTGAAGAACTTTCAAAAATCGCATTCAACACAAAGACAAAAGTTATTTCAGGCTTACGTGATTATCAATTTGCATGGCCTATATAAAAGTCAGAATAACTATTTTTATTCTTATTTTCTCCTAAACATCCAAAAATCATATTACCAGTATTTCAGCTCTAATATTGACTTTATAAGAATACATAGATAAATAAAAGTACCCCAGGTGCAAAATGTGTCTGCAAACCGTGTATACGTGTTTGTGTTTTAAGTGTTCATATCGCACATTGAATTACTTCGGCCATATTTAAAATGTCTAATATATAAATATACATATATTTTCACAAAATAAAGTACTTTGGGCATCAGAACTTATAATGCTAATTTTGAGGTGGACGCAGCAAAGCTAGACCATTGTATAGATTTGTGTTAAAAAATAACACCAATGGTTTTGGGTCGGGCGTGACCTAGTGTATAGCGTTTTCGAACTGTGAATCAGGGGGTCCGTAGTTCGTAGTCCAATGTTTCCCTAAAATCGCTCTCCGCTGGCGCTACAAGAGAGATAGTCAAATTCCACTAGTCTGTCAGATCATGTCAGCTCAAGAATTAGGATGGTTGTTGCTGGCTCCAGATTGCAGTCTGTCAGTTTCAAATTAGAGACAGGCAAGAATTCTGAAACAAACAAAGACAAAATAAATTATTATTTTTTCCACTTTGATTTCGTCATCTCATTTCACTCAGAACTTAGCTATTGCATTCGAATATCGCTTAATCTTAGGTTTATAAAATCATTTTTCAATTCAATTTTGTTGTAGTACAATATTAAACTCCAGAGAAAGCCGAATTTTATTTACTAAAGTAAAGTTTTGTCATTGGTTTGAGGTAAATGATATGGTTAGATTCTATAATTGAACTTCATGGCTTAGCATTATTTTACAGAGACCGACAGCAACTCGTTTCAAGTTTTTTCACAAAAATAATGTAATTTGTGAGCTTTACTAAATGATTATTCTTCTTTGGCTGAGTTCATATGGAATGTTTTAGGTTTCTGTTTTGGTCATGTAAAAAGTAAGTTATTATAGTGGAGAACGTATAGCATATGTCGACTGTCTTTCCTGTACCATACTAAATGTATGTGTTTTTACAAATTAAAATTTCAGTCAAAGGAATATTGACAAATTTAATTTTTTTCCCATTAATTTTTTCAAATTCACATTGAAAATGCTTTCTTTCGTTTTTTTTTATGACAGTTAGTGCGATGTTAAAATGTTAGAGGTCGTTCTAGTGGTGCAAGTAAAATTATGCGTCACAATGTAGAAATTATTATATTAAAATAATCTAATGTTTATCTACAGATCAGATATATAATATGCAATAAGTGGAATTATAATATAATTCATTCCTAAGCTATAAAGCAGTAAGGATCTAACGGATTTACATCATTTGAAAAAGAAATTATATTTATCTGAGTACAAAGGTAATATTTTGTAACTATTGATAGAATTAAATTTAAATTTATTCAACGTGTACGTACTGCAATAAGTCAAAACAACAACAATAAAAACGTATGAATGCTTAGATTTTATTGAAAAGGAGTTGAATGAAATACATAATAATGAGCCGTTGAGCTTAGCCGGAGGTTTTAATGTAACATCGATTACAGTATTAGGCCGTATATCTTCAAGAGAACACATATTTTATATAGTTGACGAATTTAATGATTTGGTCAACCAATTTAGTTTATCTATTGCTTTTCGATACCTTTTTCCAAATAAGGAGGAATATATTTGGACTGGGCAAAGAGAAGATATTAAATTAAACGCTACATTGGGTGAGTATGCGTTAATCATATTATGTTGACAAGAATTTAGAGTTTTCTCCTGTAAATACACACATTTCTTAGCACGCAGCAGTAGTTGCACGCTATACAGAAGTTTTGAGCCATAATAAGAAGTGCTGAGCTTATTGGCGTTTTAATAACAACTTACTGGAAAACAACAGATATTTGAATTAAGTTGATATAATTATAACAGATTTTCAATGACAGCAAACAAGAGAAAAATGTAAGAACGGTGGTGTGGGAGGACCATTTGAAAGGAGTGATTAAAACGCATACTTAATTATTTCAAATGAACAATTAATTAAGGAATTAATGGAAAACTTAGCACTTAAAGAAAGTTATCTCAGTTGTCTCTTACTGATAACACGTGTTGCATCTACGAGGAAGCTCTGAAAGGACTTTGTCAAAAGAAGCTAAAGATTATGAAATTATGGAGCGAATCCCAAGAATTAGAGAAACTGGTATTTCTACATTGTATTTTTTTCCAGATTAGGACAAACACTTAGTACATAGAAAATTGTATCGATAGCTTTGAAAAATAAAAATGACAAAGTAACTCAAAATTCAAAAGAAATATATCCTATAATTATAGATTTTTACCAGAGATTGTATTTAGAAGGAATAGTAAACCAACCTAATAACTCTTTCTTTGAAGACATAAAGATTTTACGAGTGTGGAAGAGTATCTAGATGCTCCATTAACGCTTTCAGAAACAACTGTTGCTTGTTAATCTTTAGAAGATGGCCTAACGGTCGAGTGGTTAGTAAAAGTTTGGTCTTTGTTTGGTAATTTCCTCCTCGAGGTTTTTAAAGAACCTCTGGAGACAAGTGAATGTTATAGAAGCATTAAACAGTAATAAAATTAATACCTTAAAAATCTTCTTTGTTATTTTGTTCCTTAGCGCAAAGCTACACAAAGGGCTATTTGATCTCTGTCTACCGCGGGCAATAAACCCTCTGATTTTAGTGTTGTAAGTCCTCGAACTTACCACTGACCCAACGGGGGACTCTTGAAAATAAGGGAGACTTGACAGAGTTAAGAAATTTGCGACCTTCTATGTACTGGCTACAAAGTACTTTTAAAGCCATAACAAATAGGATAGAACCTGTTATCAGTCATTTGATTAATAAAATCCAGACTTACTCTGTTTCAGATCGACACATTCATGATAACATACATCTTATGCGTTATACAAAACATTTCGTATAATCAAAATAACAAATGTTTAGCTGTTGTAAGTTTAGGTCTTGAAAAAGTATTCGACCGAATAAACACAGTTTTTAATTTATAAAAGAAAACGAACATAATGATCATAAAAGCCTTATTTTTTATGATAACAATATGAATATTTTCATTAAATAAAAACTATAATTTAGTGTTACTTAAAATACAATAAATAAATTTGAAGTATATTTTGGATTCAACTTAAATGAAGAAAAGGTTCTTGGTTTTTGGTCTGATGTTTGGAAAACAAGCATAGAAAATAAATTAGGGTATACATGGTCGATTCTTGGAATAAAAGTATTTGGAGTCTATTTAGGTAATTCTCTGTTATGGATTCAGAGAAACTGAGATGAGGTGAAAGGGGAATATTGTAAGATTATTACACTTTGGACACGTTTCAACCTTTTTTATCATCAGAAGGAAAAATACCAGGTCTGAATAGAATTGTCAGTAGTAGTATATGGCATAGATTTCGGGTATTAGAACATCCTAAGACTTTTATGGGTAATTTCCAAAATGCATTTATACAGTTTCATTGGAGAAAGATTTATGGATAAATAGAAACACATTAACTTCACTTTTTGAGAAAGTAAATTGAATTTCATATCTATTAATGGCAAATTAATCATTTTAGAATTCTATATCTCGAACATGCATAATACGAACCAATCTATTTGTACATTCGAATTATAATTGAAACTATATCTGAACGAGCAGATCAGAGTTTCTATTTCCTTGTGTTTTTTAATGGATCACATGGAACCACCAGAGAACTCGGGAATATTTTATAGTTCTTTAAAACGATTGTATAGTGTCAATATAGAGAAACAAATTGGAAATTATTCTGTTAAAGCACTTCTTAACGAGCCTCTTTCCTTGGCTTATTAGATAATACAGGGAATACGTTTTATAATGTTTGATAAATAACGTAATGACAGTGTCAAATATTGTAGAAAAGCAAAAAAAAAAACAACAACAACAACAAGAAAAAGACAGGACAAATAATAGATTATTCTAAATAATAGAATAATCTTGCCATCACACTTACAGTATGATGAAAAAGAAGTTGAACCAATTAGTGACTGTGATTACAAAATAACTTAAACACTTTGTTAATAATATTAGCTTAACTAGTAGCAATGAAAATGTAACTAACAATGAATAATATTCTATATCTATTAGGGAATCACCAGTAATAAAACAGGACACTAAAAACTTGAACAAAAGTTTGATAACAAAGAAAAAGAAATAGAAATTTGAATGACTGTTGTACTAAATTACCAAAAAGCACATGGAAAACAGTATGCAGAAGTCTAGCCGGAAAACGTGACGCGGATATATAGCGGAGACTTATGCATGATGTATTTCCATACTCACTATGATAAAAGTGAATACATCTAACTGAAAATAAATCGTGTCCATAGTCCATACTGCAGTACAATGAATAATAATAACTGGTATATATATTTTGTTGTGTTAGAAATGAACTTTTATTAAACACGGATGTTAAATTATACTCAACTGTTTTAAGAAGAACACGCGAATTATATGATTATTGGTATTTATATATTTATTCATAAATAAAAATTTCTAATTGATTAAATTATAAGTTTAGCATTATCTTATGCAAAATTACTATATACACTATACATTTATTGGTGCAAGATACAAGAAAACCAACATATTACATAGTTTAAAACAACTAAAGAAACAATGGGATGTAATTTTATTATAAAATTAAAATCAAGGAATATATTAGAATATATGTTGGCTAAATAAAATAGTGAATTATAAGTCTTTTAAAAGACTGGAATAGATAATATTGATAGTTTATTAAAGATCAAAATATTGTAAAATTTTCGCCTTCTGAATAGTTTCTGTTTGATATATATATATTATGAGTTTTTAAATTACTTGTTTTTAAGATTTTCAAATAATTATCATCTTGCAAATTACATATGTAAATGAGTAAGTTGATGGTCTGAATGGAACTTGTTAAATAAAGAGCGTTTCCATTGGTTTTATATACATAGGTGGTTAGGGCGCTCGACTCGCAATCAGAGGGTCGCGGGTTCGAATCCTAGTCCCACCAAACATGCTCGCCCTTTCAGCCGTGGGGGCGTAATAATGTGACGGTCAATCCCACTATTCATTTGTAAAAGAGTAGCCCAAGAGTTGGCGGTGGGTGGTGATGACTAGCTGCCTTCCCTCTTAGGTAGCTTTGCGCGAATATTCGAGATAAACAAAATCATATCTATGCAAAGATACTTGTATCTTCTACTACACACACGCCTTATCTTCTCTTATACACACATCTTTAACATAAAACTGTTGGTATTTATTGATAATAGTTGGATAAATTTTAACTTTCAATTTTAGACAAGATCAAGTAATTTTGAACAAAATGGATAACTATAAAATAGACTGCCATTTTTTAAATTGCGAAATATTTTCTTTGCATACAAGAAAAAACTCACAAAAAAGCTTGAAATGTAAGGAGTTTTGTACAGTCACGGAATTTCCTAAGTTCGTTTTAAGAATATAAATATATAAGAATCATCCAACTACGATCAACTTGCATTTCTGCATTTGTTGCAGTATTGTTTGTTTTTGATTTTTAGATACTACTGTTCTCTATTTTCTTCGAAGCAACACGCGGAAAACCCAGAATTCTAACTTCCTTCTTATATTGCTTCTTGCACTCATGATTGTAAAAACATTATTTTTATACAATCTCTCTAAATCTTAGCTACCCATACTAAGTTGTTTTATTTATCGTGCCTATCTGGCTTTACTTCGTACATCGACCTTTCATCGAATTTATTTGGATATTTTCCTTTTTTCTCTTTCCATGTTTAAATAATATTAAGAGTACTTTTCTTCTATTCACAAATATATATTTTATCATTATATCTTTCATTTTTTTCTTCTAAGCTTTGAGTTTCAAAATTTACCCGTTTAAACTTTCTTAGGATTCCACCTATTAATTTTACTAATTCTAATATTTTACTTAGACGTATATAGTTTATAATGTTATTTCACACGCTATCTATTCTTCTTGGAAATATACTTCTGCTTTTCATATCAAGACTGACTGAAAATATAAAATACAATTCAGAAACCTTTACTAAAAACAAATTAATCAACATATCTTTCATTTTCGTAGTTTTCAAAAGTTTTATCCATCATCTTGGTAAGTATTCCTTATAATTTACGGGAAGAAATGTAAAAAAAATTAAAATATCATTATTAGCTAAGTCATTTGGCTGTTTTACATGAAACAAAGACTATCTAACTGTGAAATTTTAACCTTACAATTAAAGATTTTGTTTTTGTTGAGAAGCAGATTAGTATGTTTTTACAAAATTTTTGTGTGGATAAATATTAAAAATATTCATACGACAAGAGTTTTAAGCAGTGTAGGATCAAATGACACAGCGTGTTTTCCATGGAAACAGAAAAAAGCGCAGGGTAAAACACTTAGAACAGCACATCCCAAGCCAAACAAAAGCAGCGTCCCAGCCTTAAAATGAAAAATCTCACGAAAGAGAGAGGAATCCTCCAACCCCCAAAAAAGCCATTGTGATAAAGCTGTGCATATTTTCTGGTGCCGCTGACAAAGTAATAAATAAGGATTTGAAATGGACGAAGGTTGACAAATTTCTAGTCACACCCGCAAATGAACACTGGTTTCACGAGAAAGATGGCCGAATAAATTGGAATCCCAGTAACCCTACTCAAGTCCTTCAGTAGAGCTCTAATATGCTTTGGTCTGCTTAAGCCTGAACTGGAAAGCATGCATAGGTAAGGGGTGGTGGTGGTTTGATGTGGCTGTTGTTCAAGAGAAATAAGAAAACTGTATAGTCAAATTTAGTTTTCATTTTTGTATCTTCACTGACCTTTTATGCAAAAAAAAAAAAACAAGAAAAACAAAACAAAAAAATTGAATAAGATGCATAAGATAACTTGGTTATTGCTATTTTTACCGTGGAAAACATGTTTGGCTCCAAAAATTAAAACTATCACAGATTTGGTGTAAGTTTGAAATATAACATGTAGAACTTAAGAAGGAATAGAAAAATTAGAAGACGAATATACTACTGATAGGATATCATTATACTTCTTGAGATTTGAGAATTTATTGTGGTAATACTTGTAAATTTATAATACTGAACATATTCTTATCAAAAAAGTTCTTACTAATATTTTAAAGTTTATATATAGATATCTTTTTCAGAAATTAGAGATATCTTAAGACTGGAAAGTAACTGAATTATATCTTTCTTCACATAACAGTTTACGGAAATGTGTCTGAAGTAACAACAATATCTATTTAGAATTACAATGCAGCTTTTCACATTTATATACAGACAAAAATAAAAAACATAAAATATCTGAAATAAATGGGCAACTTTTGAAAATATATTGTTGTAAGTCTCTTCATTTATTGAGATTAATTGAGTCATTTAATTCGCATAAAGTCTTCTTTAAGATCCTGTCTTTGATATTTTACACATCTTAAAACTAAAGAAATTGTCGTTTCGATTGAAATAATGAAAAATGATTAGGAGCGATCTTGTATAATTCTAAATCACTTATACAGGTGTTCACCGTCTCCATGTTTTGTCATACGTGCGAGCATAGAGGTCATTTGAGTTGTTTTATTGAACGAATCAGTAAAACTCGTTGGCAGAGTTCGTTAAGATTGAACATAAGTATAGTAACGCATGTATATATCTATACATATAAAAGAGAAAGTTTGTTTATTTGGTAATTTTGTTCGTTATAAAATAACTTCATAATAACCAGTTTTTTACAAGAAATTTAATGATGATATTCATTTTGTATTTGGTGTAGTATTTAATGACGAAATTGACAATTAATGATTATTGCGCCATTTTTTTTGTAATAAACATACAAACATAAGCACGTTTTGCACATAGAAAGCGTTATGGTGGGAGACACTCAGATCACCTTGCTGTCAATTCAGTATTTCCAAAAAACAGTTTTCTTTAAATGGTGCTTAGTGGTTTCATAAGTAATTTAGTAACTTTGTGAATTGCAAATTATTGTTTAGTGATACAGGTGATTATGCCACCCAAGAAACAAAGAGCAACTGAAACAGAAGAAGAAGAACGCAATCAAAGACTTCAAGCACAAGCTGCAAGACAGGCTGCTCAAATACAGGAAGAGACTTTGGAACAACGTAAAGTTATACTTCGAGCTCAAGCTGAAAGGCAGGCTACTCAAAGACAGCAAGAAACTGTTGAACAGCATAAAGCCAGAGTTCAGTCAGAATCATCAAGGCAAGCTGGATATAGACAACAAGAAACTTCTGAACAACGTCAAACCAGACTTCAATCACAAAAATTAAGGCAAATATCTTACAGAGAGCAAGAAATAGAGGAGCAACATGATGTACGACTTCAGGGTCAAAGAACAAGAAAAGCTCAAACACGATCTCATTTGATTAAATGCTTTTTTATTTCTCGCATCACAGGTTTTGTCTAATTACTGAATTATTGGCTGAAAAAAATGCTGATATATACATTTCAAATCTAAATTTTCACCGTGCAACGCCGGGTAACTCAGCTAGTATATGTATAAACAGCTATATTTCTCAGAAAGAAACATCTTATTCAAAATTTATCTATACCACCGCCGGCAGTATATTTTTTTCCAATGGGAAATGTTCCCCGAATGGAAAAATGCATCAGTTGTTGTGAAAAAGCTAATGTTGGTCATAATTCTATTTAGCTTCAAGGCTGTTTTATCAAATAGATTATTGTTTTGTTTATATATTTGACTTGGAAGATTTAATATATCATCTTTTCTTGTCCTGAAAAGTTGTTTGAAGGAACAATATTTGGAATTTCGATGCATTTGAGATACAACAAAACAACTTTATTAGCTTGTCGCGCTGAACTCACATTTCGTGTTTGGTTAGTAGATATGATTGTAAGAAACGATAACTGACAACGATCGGATGAAACGTTTTTTAGCCTAGGGGCACACAAAAAGAAAATTTTATGTCGTGTGGCTTAAAAGCTGCCAGACCCAATCATAAACCTATGGAAATTTACGTTTACCCATAATGCCAAAGTAAAAACAAATACATGCGTCTTTATATTAAAAATAGACATGTATAAAAATCCATTTATTTTTTTATCCACGTAACATTTAAGTATTTAAACCTGATTTCAATATCTTAGGACTAATGAGTATGAGCATCATCAACAGCATGGGTTTAAAGATAAGCCACTATCCTGTTGATATAACTACTTCTTCAACTTATCAGCTGATCATTTTTATTAATTCTTATCTTTTAAACAAAATCATACAAAAATTAATGCTTTATCCAAGTAAAACAAAAGAATTATAAAAGAGCTTATTAAATTATCATCATAAAGCACGTGAATAAACAAAAAAACTAATTAGGTTATTATCCAAACGCATGTTTGGGTAAAGTTCATTTCGGAACAAAGTACCTAAGGGAATCTCAGCCAATATGACCATTATCTAGTTCTAATAATGGGAAAAATAAGGATAAACAAACATAGTGTATGGAGATATTTATTATAACCTGTCTAACTTACATGTTCGGCTGTACATAATGTAAAATAGACTAGCAGATTCCATAAAGTAGAAAAACGTGATATAGAACAATACGTATTAAGATTTCTTAAATTAAAGTATTGCTCATAAATCTTAGTACGACTGCACGATATTCAGACAGAGCTATTCATATAATGGCTTCCTTTTAGTGGATCAAACAAAGCCTTTCTGGGTTTAGATGTGTCTTTTATATTACGATGACGTATGAACACCAGAGTATGTATGAATCATGATGCCTAACGCAACACTTAGATTAAAATTAAAAATGGCTTGCTTGTTGTTGTTTTTTTTTCACTGAAAGTGTTGACGAGATTTTTTTAAACTTACTTATAATGCTGTTTTTATATTTCTGTTTTAAACACAATTCAATGCAAACTGGTTAGTATCCGAGCAACTGTAAAATTAAGACACTGTCTACGTCCTTTGGTTTTTAATACAATAGTTGGTTCATTGTTTACTGGATCTTCTGTCTTGGCAGAAATTGTCCAGGATTAACATTTCGGGCACGTGAAAAAGATAAATACGAGTATGCTGAAACGCCGATAATGAGCTAACCTAATCAAAGAAGGCACTTAGTTAAAAGTGACTAATGAACAAAGTTACTGTTTGAGTATGTTTAAGATATCTAAGCGAAAAAGAAAGAGAAAAAATAACACAAACACATTAGTAAAAACAGTATGTATTTAGCTTTCATTCAAATAAAATATTATTATAGAAGACCAGGGAGAAGAATGAAATAATGGATGCCAAAGTAGCTCTTTTATTAATATAATTTTTTAACATGTCTGAGCAGTTTTAGGGTAGTTCTTTAATGTGTTTACTAGTAAGAATAAAAAACAACAAGAGGTAACTAAAGGACTCAGGTTTTCCTTTGTTGTTATTAATAATTGGCACATGAATTTATGTTGTGGTAGAATACAGATGGTAAAAATAAGAGCCAACACATCAGCGGGGTTGTAATAATAATAAATTTAATTCTGTAGCAATTATTTTAGAAAAGCCAAAAAAAAAAAAATAGACAAATGAAATTAAATTTCATGAAAAAGTTAATTTCAACTTTTCAGGCATGATCAAACACCAATTCTTCATTGATTTTACTTGTGTAATGCGTTTAGTCTTCTTTCAAGCAGCAAATCGTGTTTTAACTAGAAATGAAGTAGAATAAAACTGTGAAAAAAATCAACGTCAGAAACGTACTACACAGGCGCAGTTGTTATGTTCTCGGTGGATGTTGAAGAACTATACAACAAATGTAACAGCGAAAGCGCCTTATCCTTGGTGGACTCATGCTATTTATTTAGGGCAAATTCGAACAAAAACCTTAAAAAAATAGATTACATTTACCAGAATCCTAGTACTTACATATATGTGTGTGTGTGTGTAAACTGAATCATCTTATACAGGTCTTAAAAAAACAATATGGTTGTAAAACACCAAAAAAAAATCAGCCAAGTAAGTTCTGCTTACAGATTACTTTTGATTTTAATAATTATATTTTATACGGTTATTTGTAAATATTTTTTCATGTAATACGTTAGAAATGAAACTTATAATATCGTATCAGGCAACTCCGAAATATACATATATGCTAAACATATATGATAAACATATACATATATGCTAAACA
>NW_013665726.1:537413-541507 GCF_000517525.1 Limulus polyphemus | reverse complement strand
CCGGGCCTCGCTCCTGAAGAAGCTGTAAAGCGAAACGTTGAAGTGTCGAATTAAATAAAACCAACATTTTGATGTTCTAAGTTAGTTTATTTCTAGTATTAACGAGGATAATGTGTATTATTGATAAGTATTGTAACACGTGTATTTTCGGGTCTTCCAACCTTTTCGATTATATGCATTCTGCGAAGTTAATAAGTTCAATTTTAACACTGCGCTTCAGAGTTAGTTGCCACAATAGCATTATGTTCTCGTAACATTCGTAATAATGACTAAAGAACAGTCAACATACTTTTTACGGTCTTAATTTTCTCTTATGTTGTTTTGTGCTAATTATCTTTTTTAAATAAAATTCGTGAAAAAAGTATAAATAATAAACACAAACAAGGAGTGTAGATGGCGAATCATTATATATTATATCTTAAAACACTTCACGATATTTATGATAATTAATCAAAATAAAGACAATAATAAAATTAACATAAAATAAACTTAAAAAACATATAATAATAACATGAAATAAACTTTAACAAATAACATATAATAATAACATAAAATTAACATGAAATAAACTTTAAAAATAACATATAATAATAACATAAAATTAACATGAAATAAACTTTAAAAATCAAAATATAATAATAACATAAAATTAACATGAAATAAACTTTAAAAATTAAAATATAATAATAACATAAAATTAACATGAAATAAACTTTAAAAAATAACATATAATAATAATAACATAAAATTAACATGAAATAAACTTTAAAAATTAGAATATAATAATAACATAAAATTAACATGAAATAAACTTTAAAACTTAACATATAATAATAAGATAAAATTAACATGAAATAAACTTTAAAAATTAACATATTTTAAACGTCACATTTTCGTTTGTCAGGAGAGGACACTATCAGATTATGTCTCATTCTTAGAATGGCAGTGGAATTATTTTCAAGATGCTTTTGTACATATATATTTACCTCCAATTTATAAAAGAAGTACAATATCCCGGAAGAGAAATATTTTGGGTATTAAGCCAGAATGTTCCGATTATTTGATGTCAAATAAGTCGGTTTTCATTAAAGAATAAATACCATTCACGACTTGAAAATGCAAAACATGCAAATAAAATAAGAATAATGTAGTAATAGTATCAAGATATTTCGTTGTGAAATGAAAGACGGGAAATACGCGTATTTTGAAAATGCTCTGTCTGCAGTTTTCGCTCACTTCCCTTCGTCTTATTGTGTTTAAGAAAGAGAAGACATTCATAAGATAAAATACTTAAGAGGGCATTCCGAAACAAAAAATATTACTTTTTTTTATGTTTTTTGAAATTTTCCCTATAAAATGTTATCGTTATTTTACAAAGAAAGTTAACCTAATTTATTTTATAAATAAAATAAAGATAAAAAAATGAATGTCAAAAGCTCGTGCTTCTGTAGCAACGTACTAAGCATTTCTAGGTTAAAATACTTTCTGAGTAGAAGCGACATTCTGATGCGGTATAAATGCAAATTGGGATGATCGGACTCAGTCATTATCCATTTTCGGCCCGGCATGGTCAGATGATTAGGGCGCTCCACTCACAATCTGAGGGTCGCGGGTTCGAATCTCCGTCCCACCAAACATGAGCACCCTTTCTGCCGTAGGGGCGTTATAATGTGTCGCTTATTCGTTGGTAAAAGAGTAGCCTAAGAGTTGGCGGTGGGTGGTGATGACTAGCTGCCTTCCCTCTAGTCTTTCACTGTTAAATTAGGGACGGCTAGCGCAGATAGCCCTCGTGTTGCTTTGCGCGAAATTCAAAAACAAAGAAACAAACAAATTCTCTATTTTATTTACTGACACCTTACACCTTTACAATTTGTAAGAATACGTATAAAAATCACCAAACTTAAACCTTTTACCTCCAATGAGGTAATATATTAAACATGACACAATGCAGCTTAGGAACAAAGCTCTAACATCTACATATTTATTTGATTATGTTTCTAATTTTCGTATATTTCAAGTCAAAGTTAATTAAGTTCAATATTTCGAACATTTAAATAAACTTATCCTCCTCTATTTGTTACAAAATGTGTTTTAACAAGTTGACATAAAATTGGCGGTATCAAATATGATTGTAAGTCTTATTGGGTTTCGTTTTTTTTTAATGTTCTTCGCTTTGGATAATAAATGTTTGATTTTCATTTGTTTTAGATTCGTTTTTTTATTGTTTGATTTGTTTAGAACTTTCGCACAAAGCCACGCAAGGGTATAACAGTGTCTAATTTTGAGCTGATAGACAAAAGGGAAGGCGGCTGGTTAATAGCATCCACTGCCAAATCTTGGATTATTCTTTTCTGATCGAACAGTGGGATTTGACCATCACTCTTACAGAGCACCTGCGGTCCTAAAAGTACGAAGCAAGTTCTTACAGTAACGGTACGCGAGTCCTGAATCCTGTCCCCCGGTGGGACAGCGGTAAATACACGGAATTACAATGCTAAAATTCGGGGTTCTATTCCCCGCTGTGTACACAGCAGATAGCCCAATGCGGCTTTGCTCTAATATAAACAACAACCTGAATCCTTGGAATAACAGTAAGGGCACGCTAACTACTAGGCCAAATGTGCCCCTTTATCACTTTGTGAAATTGTACATGTTGCAAACTTATATCAGTTGCATAGGTATCACTTCGTATTTAATCAGTTTATACAAGGCTACAACAATAAACAATATGTTTACATAAGCTGTCCATCCTGGGATGTGTTTGATAATCACTAATTCTCTTCTCTTCTGTTTTGGGTAATGGTAAAGTTATGTGATGCAATTTTAAAATGTATAGATTTTCGTTTTTTTTTGGGGGGGGGTTGACTTGTGATACATCACAATATTTTGATTAACCTTAAAAATGTCAATAATAAATATGGCAGTTTATTATTGTTATTTAAAAAGGATTAGCATTTTATTAGAATAAAACTACTTCTTATGTCTTTTCATATTTTTCTTGGACGAACCTATATATTTTTCTCTCCAAAGAACATGCACACAACCCAAAAAGTGGTCAATCATTATCGCACAAAATATGATCAGAGTTATTCAGAGTAATCAGAAGCTTAGTGGCAAAATCACATTTGGTACCCGAGGAGAAATATTATAACTTTATTTACGAATTTCTTTTCGCAGGAAATGTGTTAAAATGCGAATCTAAATGTTTGAATCAAAAACTGGTTTAAGAATATATCTAACTAGTGATGAAATCAAACATTGTTTCATTTGTTTTATATGTAAAGCATAAAATAGCATTTTTAGTTTTTTTTAACTGGCTGTTCTCTTCACGCTTTGAAATGAACAAAAAAAAACGTGACTGTATTTTTCAGTTGATTACCATATTCGAAGCTTCTGTTAGCATTGTTTCCGGGCCCTTCGAGAATGAGAACAAAACTGAGGAATAAGTCAAGCACTAGAATGAATTTTGTAAGCAGATAAACTTTTTTGTTTTGTTTTTCGAAGACAAGGACCCCTAGCTGCTATGCTTATAAAACCGTATTAAGTTTGATTCTTCATTTCGCTATTGGAGCAAAAACGAAGAAATCCACTTTTCTCACGAACTAAGTAGTTGCTCTAGTTAACGATTCATGAAGACAATAAGCTTTTGGATTTACTAAGTCTAATACAATACCGTGGCTAGAACTTCCAAACTGACATGAAAGATCCGTGGAATGAGCAAACAAGTGATCCTAAAACTTTTTGTTAGAGCAGAAAACAAATAACTGGAAGGAGCATTTTACTTATCTTAGATGTCTGCGCGTTTTTCTTTTTTAATTTTGTTTGGAAGTTGGCCCTGTTTTTTGTTTTGGAATTGTTTTCATGCGGCTATTGTTTTCTAGAAGGTTTTCTTTTATCATCATTTAACAAAAACCTATAATAGGTAGGCAAACAACGATTTATGAGCACAAGGAAAAGTTTTATTGATGATGGAACATATTATCTGAAGAAGACAGACCAATGTTCTGTCGAACATGTAGTGTGTTTCTACCATCAATAAAACTTTACCCACTATGCTTATAAGTCGTTGTTTGCCTACCCTATTATTATCTTAG